>NC_086444.1:689936757-690036757 GCF_028390025.1 Pseudophryne corroboree
ACCTTGCACATATCACTGGTTTATCACTTCCTTATGCCTTCTCCAGGTTAATACATCTGCCCCTATAGGTGGCGTGCACAATTGGACCATTTATAAAAATGAACCGCTCACTATTAACTTGTAGTATTGCTTATATACAGTACAAAAGTTTTAGGCAGATATGGAAACAATGCTGCAAAGTGTAAATGCTTAAAATGTTAATAGTTTATTTTAATCAATTAACAAAATTGAAAGTGAATGAACAGAAAGTTCAATCAAATTAATATTTGGCGTGACCACCCTTTTGCCTTCAAATCATCATCAATTCTTCTAGGTACACTTGCACAGTTTTTGAAGGATCTCGGCAGGGAGGTTGTTCCAAAAGTTGTGGAGAACTAACCACAGATCTTCTGTGGGTGTAGGCTTGCTTAAATCCTTCCGTCTCTTCATGTAATCCCAGACAGACTCAATGATGTTGAGATCAGTGCTCTGTAGGGGCCATATCATAACTCCCATAACTCAGTGGTTCTTCTTTATGCTGAATACAGTTCTTAATGATATTGGCTATATGTTTGGGGGAGATAGAGATCCTGGCAGTCGGGATGCCGGCAGTTACAGGACCGACACTGGCATCCCGACAACTGGAATGCCGCAAGGGTAAATATTTTACATCTCCCCTGTCTGCTACCATAACCTGCATGGGATAGCGACTAGGGCTAAGTCACCAGTGGTGGAGGCTAGGGCTAATTCCCCCCACCCCCACCTCTAGTGCCCATGCCTAACCCCCCACGGTTACTAACCCTAACCTATCCTCAGGATGTCAGCGGACAGTGATCCACCGATGGCATACCGACTGCCAGATGCTGACCGCATACTGTATGTTTGCGGTCACTGTCCTGCCGCAGAATAAATTTGGAGCCAATCAAATGCCTCCCTGATGATATTGCATGATGGATAAGTACCTGCATGTATTTTTCAGCATTGAGGATACCATTAATCCTGACAAAATCCCCAACTCCATTTGCAGAAATGCAGACCCACACTTGCAAGGAACCTCCACCATGCTTCACTGTTGCCTGCAGACACTCATTATGTAATAAAGGGAAGAAAAGTAAAGAAAAAGTGACCTTTGTTGGGAGCACTCACTCTTGGAAACAATGTTCGTTTAATTTATGCGTAATAATGTGAATATGAGAAAATTAAAACGTAACCTTTAATTATATTAAAGTAAAATAAGAGTACACCAAAATTTCTTACTGTGTTTAAAAATATGGTTAAACAATGTAAACCATCGGTTTGAAACTAAGACTGTGAATATATAGATGAATAAATAAGGCAAAAAAATACGGCAAAAAATACCAAGCCCTCCAGGTATTGATTTCTAAGGTTAGCGCAATAGCCGATGTATTGCCATCAGAAAAACCTACAACACCTGGTATTCCTTAGTGGTCAACCACCTAAGTACTGACCAGGCCCAACACCGTATTGCTTCCAAGATCAGACGAGATTGGGCATGTGCGGTGTGGTATGGTAGTAGATTTAAGGTTGATAAGGCAAAACCCTGCAGCTGGTATGCAGCTATTAGGTACACCATAAGCCTGGTTATGATGGGCAGATGATCTCTTAATAGAGAAACATATGTTTGACCGTCATTGCACCAAATTGTACCCCAAATGTATAGGTATACGGAGGTTTAAATCATATGGTCAATGAGTTTTGCCGACAGGAACCGCCTGTATGTTGCTTTTTGTGCTGTGCAACATCATTAAGAATGGGTTTTTATCGTTTGATAAGGCAAAGATAAATATTTTGTTACACTGAGGACATGCCAACAAAATTAGTAAACATCCAAGCATAAATATGTTTGAAGTAATATAGTGTCATTATAGCTGAAACTGAATTGATCTAGAACATTCCACCTTCCTCCCCCTCCACCCTCACAAAAGGTATAGGGCAGGAAATGAAAATGGACCAGAAAGCATATTTGTCAGCTGAGAAGACAGATTTGAAAAAGTGGATTAGGTAGATAGGAAATATATCTCCAGAGACACAATCTCTATTATCCACAGAAAGGCTAACTAACCCAGTAGAGCCTGAGGTACTGTCTTTGTAACAATATTGTCGAGCTAGTATGCTTTCAATAAAACAATTAAGCATGTATCCACAATGTATCAATCAAAATTGTGACATATGTCCATGCCAGGTATCATATTGTATTGTCATAACAAGGGTATATACTCTGGTTTTATGCCTGTATTTAAAACCAGTGTAGACAAAACCCGGTGCTGATTTCACAGGAATAAGAGAGTGACAACACCTGTACATTAATTGCCACAATCCTGAATGGTAGCGGATTATTCCTGATTATAATGTGTCAGCCACATGAGGGCACAGTGTCACCATATATTATTATAGCATCAAAAAAGCAAAAAGTTTGCCATATATAATAAATAATGCCTTTAGTGGATGGCATAGATTTGCCGGTAAGGACCAGTGCACATAGCGTTAAATTACATTAGTGCGTGGCTGGAGAGCGGGAGACCAATGGTGTGCAGGATAAGAAAAAATTTATACTTATGACCAAATGGTGTATGTTTCCTGCTCGCTAAGTGCCGCTGACCGCTCGACTTCACGAGCTGTATGTCTATGCGGCTCGCCTGGTCTCCTCTCCTGCCGGTCTGCTGGTCACGTGAGCGCGCTCACCGTGACCACGTCCACCTCCCCGACGTACGTTTCACAGTTGCTTGTTCACGGGTAGTGTCACTTATTATGGTAAAGCTCTCCAGCCCTTCAGAGAACAAACTGCCTTCTGTTACAGCCAAATATTTCACATTTTGACTCATCAGTCCAGAGCGCATGCTGCCATTTTGCTGCATAGTAGATTCGCTTGACCTTGTTTTCCACATTGAAGGTATTGATTTTTGGACACAATTCTTCCATGAAGACTTCTTTATTAACAGTAGATGAGTGCACCTAGAAGAACTGATGCAGTTTTGAAGGCAAAGGGTGGTCACAACACGTATTGATTTGATTTAGATTTCTCTTGTGTTCATTCACTTTGAATTTTGTATATATATATATATATATATATATATATATATATATATATATATATATATATATAAATAATTTTTTTTTATTTTTTTATTTACTGTATATGCTACCATTTGCAATCTGTCAGATTCCAGCCACTCAAATAGTACTTTAGGGCAAATGTGAAAGCTAAATCAGGTTAACAGTATACAGATTAAGGGGTATATGCAATTGCGGTTGAATTCCGGCTGGAATTCGACAGTTTTTAAATTCGACAGTCAGACACCCTCCCGCTGGGACCCGAATTCGACATATTCAATAAAAAACGGATTAGACAGTCCCGCTGTCGAAAAACGGACCAATTGACGATAGTGTGCGTCCTGGATTCGACTTCATGGACGTCACAAAACTGTGTAAAAAATCGTGGAAAAAAATGCGTGTGGGGTCCCCCCTCCTAAGCATAGCCAGCCTCGGGCTCTTTGAGCCGGTCCTGGTTGTAAAAATATGGGGGGGGGGGAAATGACAGAGGATCCCCCGTATTTTCACAACCAGCACCGGGCTCTGCGACCGGTCCTGGTGCCAAAAATACGGGGGACAAAAAACGTAGGGGTCCCGCGTATTTTTAACACCAGCACCGGTCACCACTAGTCAGAGAGATAATGCCACAGCCGGGGGACACTTTTATATCGGTCCCTGCGGCCGTGGCATTAAATCTTTAACTAGTCACCACTGGCCGGGGTACCCTGGAGGAGTGGGGACCCCTTAAAATCAAGGGGTCCCCCCCCCCCCCTCCAGCCACCCAAGGGCCAGGGGTTTAGCCCGAGGCTGTCCCCCCCCCCCCATCCAAGGGTTGCGGATGGGGGGCTGATAGCCAAGTGACAAAAAATAAGAATTTACTTACCGATAATTCTATTTCTCATAGTCCGTAGTGGATGCTGGGAACTCCGAAAGGACCATGGGGAATAGCGGATCCGCAGGAGACTGGGCACAAAAGTAAAAGCTTTAGGACTAGCTGGTGTGCACTGGCTCCTCCCCCTATGACCCCCCTCCAAGCCTCAGTTAGGATACTGTGCCCGGACGAGCGTACACAATAAGGAAGGATTTTGAATCCCGGGTAAGACTCATACCAGCCACACCAATCACACCGTACAACCTGTGATCTGAACCCAGTTAACAGCATGATAACAGAGGAGCCTCTGAAAAGATGGCTCACAACAATAATAACCCGATTTTTGTAACTATGTACAAGTAATGCAGACAATCCGCACTTGGGATGGGCGCCCAGCATCCACTACGGACTATGAGAAATAGAATTATCGATAAGTAAATTCTTATTTTCTCTGACGTCCTAGTGGATGCTGGGAACTCCGAAAGGACCATGGGGATTATACCAAAGCTCCCAAACGGGCGGGAGAGTGCGAATGATAGAACTCCAGGTCCTCCTCAGCCAGGGTATCAAATTTGTAGAATTTAGCAAACGTGTTTGCCCCTGACCAAGTAGCTGCTCGGCAAAGTTGTAAAGCCGAGACCCCTCGGGCAGCCGCCCAAGATGAGCCCACTTTCCTTGTGGAATGGGCTTTTACAGATTTTGGCTGTGGCAGGCCTGCCACAGAATGTGCAAGCTGAATTGTACTACAAATCCAACGAGCAATAGTCTGCTTAGAAGCAGGAGCACCTAGCTTGTTGGGTGCATACAGGATAAACAGCGAGTCAGATTTTCTGACTCCAGCCGTCCTGGAAACATATTTTCAGGGCCCTGACTACGTCCAGCAACTTGGAATCCTCCAAGTCCCTAGTAGCCGCAGGTACCACAATAGGCTGGTTTAAGTGAAACGCTGAAACCACCTTAGGGAGAAATTGAGGACGAGTCCTCAATTCTGCCCTGTCCGTATGAAAAATTAGGTAAGGGCTTTTATAGGATAAAGCCGCCAATTCTGAGACACGCCTGGCTGAAGCCAGGGCTAACAGCATTACCACTTTCCATGTGAGATATTTTAAGTCCACAGTGGTGAGTGGTTCAAACCAATGTGATTTTAGGAACCCCAAAACTACATTGAGATCCCAAGGTGCCACTGGAGGCACAAAAGGAGGCTGTATATGCAGTACCCCCTTGACAAACGTCTGAACTTCAGGGACTGAAGCTAGTTCTTTCTGGAAGAAAATCGACAGGGCCGAAATTTGAACCTTAATGGACCCTAATTTGAGGCCCATAGACAGTCCTGTTTGCAGGAAATGCAGGAAACGACCCAGTTGAAATTCCTCTGTAGGGGCCTTCCTGGCCTCGCACCACGCAACATATTTACGCCAAATACGGTGATAATGTTGTATGGTTACATCCTTCCTGGCTTTGATCAGGGTAGGGATGACTTCATCCGGAATGCCTTTTTCCTTCAGGATCCGGCGTTCAACAGCCATGCCGTCAAACGCAGCCGCGGTAAGTCTTGGAACAGACAGGGTCCCTGCTGGAGCAGGTCCTTTCTTAGAGGTAGAGGCCACGGGTCCTCCGTGAGCATCTCTTGAAGTTCCGGGTACCAAGTCCTTCTTGGCCAATCCGGAGCCACGAGTATAGATCTTACTCCTCTCCTTCTTATGATTCTCAGTACCTTGGGTATGAGAGGCAGAGGAGGGAACACATACACTGACTGGTACACCCACGGTGTCACCAGAGCGTCTACAGCTATTGCCTGAGGGTCCCTTGACCTGGCGCAATATCTGTCTAGTTTTTTGTTGAGGCGGGACGCCATCATGTCCACCTTTGGTTTTTCCCAACGGTTCACAATCATGTGGAAGACTTCTGGGTGAAGTCCCCACTCCCCCGGGTGGAGGTCGTGTCTGCTGAGGAAGTCTGCTTCCCAGTTGTCCACTCCCGCAATGAACACTGCTGACAGTGCTATCACATGATTTTCCGCCCAGCGAAGAATCCTTGCAACTTCCGTCATTGCCCTCCTGCTTCTTGTGCCGCCCTGTCTGTTTACGTGGGCGACTGCCGTGATGTTGTCCGACTGGATCAACACCGGCTGACCCTGAAGCAGAGGCCTTGCTTGACTTAGGGCATTGTAAATGGCCCTTTGTTCCAGGATATTTATGTGAAATGACGTTTCCATGCTTGACCACAAGCCCTGGAAATTTCTTCCCTGTGTGACTGCTCCCCAGCCTCTCAGGCTGGCATCCGTGGTCACCAGGACCCAGTCCTGAATGCCGAATCTGCGGCCCTCTAGAAGATGAGCACTCTGCAACCACCACAGGAGAGACACCCTTGTCCTTGGAGACAGGGTTATCCGCTGATGCATCTGAAGATGCGATCCGGACCATTTGTCCAGCAGATCCCACTGAAAAGTTCTTGCGTGGAATCTGCCGAATGGAATCGCTTCGTAAGAAGCCACCATTTTTCCCAGGACCCTTGTGCATTGATGCACTGACACTTGACCTGGTTTTAGGAGGTTCCTGACTAGCTCGGATAACTCCCTGGCTTTCTCCTCCGGGAGAAACACCTTTTTCTGGACTGTGTCCAGAATCATCCCTAGGAACAGCAGACGTGTCGTCGGAATCAGCTGCGATTTTGGAATATTTAGAATCCACCCGTGCTGTCGTAGTACTACTTGAGATAGTGCTACTCCGACCTCTAACTGTTCCCTGGACCTTGCCCTTATCAGGAGATCGTCCAAGTAAGGGATAATTAAGACGCCTTTTCTTCGAAGAAGAATCATCATTTCGGCCATTACCTTGGTAAAGACCCGGGGTGCCGTGGACAATCCAAACGGCAGCGTCTGAAACTGATAATGACAGTTCTGTACCACAAACCTGAGGTACCCTTGGTGAGAAGGGCAAATTGGGACATGGAGGTAAGCATGCTTGATGTCCAGAGACACCATATAGTCCCCTTCTTCCAGGTTCGCTATCACTGCTCTGAGTGACTCCATCTTGAATTTGAACCTTTGTATGTAAGTGTTCAAGGATTTCAGATTTAAAATAGGTCTCACCGAGCCGTCCGGCTTCGGTACCACAAACAGCGTGGAATAATACCCCTTTCCCTGTTGTAGGAGGGGTACCTTGATTATCACCTGCTGGGAATACAGCTTGTGAATGGCTTCCAATACCGCCTCCCTGTCGGAGGGAGACGTTGGTAAAGCAGACTTCAGGAACCGGCGAGGGTGAGACGTCTCGAATTCCAATTTGTACCCCTGAGATACTACCTGCAGGATCCAGGGGTCCACTTGCGAGTGAGCCCACTGCGCGCTGAAATTCTTGAGACGACCCCCCACCGTACCTGAGTCCGCTTGTAAGGCCCCAGCGTCATGCTGAGGACTTGGCAGAAGCGGGGGAGGGCTTCTGTTCCTGGGAAGAGGCTGCCTGCTGCAGTCTTTTCCCCTTCCTCTGCCCCGGGGCAGATATGAGTGTCCTTTTGCCCGCTTGCCCTTATGGGGACGAAAGGACTGAGCCTGAAAAGACGGTGTCTTTTTCTGCTGAGAGGTGACCTGGGGTAAAAAGGTGGATTTCCCAGCCGTTGCCGTGGCCACCAGGTCCGATAGACCGACCCCAAATAACTCCTCCCCTTTATACGGCAATACTTCCATATGCCGTTTGGAATCCGCATCACCTGACCACTGTCGCGTCCATAACCCTCTTCTGGCAGAAATGGACAGCGCACTTACTCTTGATGCCAGAGTGCAAATATCCCTCTGTGCATCTCGCATATATAGAAATGCATCCTTTAAATGCTCTATAGTCAATAATATACTGTCCCTGTCCAGGGTATCAATATTTTCAGTCAGGGAATCCGACCAAGCCACCCCAGCACTGCACATCCAGGCTGAGGCGATTGCTGGTCGCAGTATAATACCAGTATGTGTGTATATACTTTTAAGGATATTTTCCAGCTTCCTATCAGCTGGTTCCTTGAGGGCGGCCGTATCAGGAGACGGTAACGCCACTTGTTTTGATAAGCGTGTGAGCGCCTTATCTACCCTTGGGGGTGTTTCCCAACGCGCCCTAACCTCTGGCGGGAAAGGGTATAATGCCAATAATTTTTTAGAAATTAGCAATTTTTTATCGGGGGAAACCCACGCTTCATCACACACCTCATTTAATTCATCTGATTCAGGAAAAACTATGGGTAGTTTTTTCACACCCCACATAATACCCTTTTTTGTGGTACTTGTAGTATCAGAAATGTTCAAAACCTCCTTCATTGCCGTGATCATGTAACGTGTGGCCCTACTGGAAAATACGTTTGTTTCCTCACCGTCGACACTGGAGTCAGTGTCCGTGTCTGGGTCTGTGTCGACCATCTGAGGTAACGGGCGCTTTAGAGCCCCCGACGGTGTTTGAGACGCCTGTACAGGTAATAACTGATTTGCCGGCTGTCTCATGTCGTCAACAGTCTTTTGTAAAGTGCTGACGCTATCACGTAATTCCTTCCATACGACCATCCAGTCAGGTGTCGACTCCCTAGGGGGTGACATCACTATTACAGGCAATTGCTCCGCCTCCATACCATTTTCCTCCTCATACATGTCGACAACGTACCGACACACAGCACACACACAGGGAATGCTCTGATAGAGGACAGGACCCCACTAGCCCTTTGGGGAGACAGAGGGAGAGTTTGCCAGCACACACCAGAGCGCTATATATATATATATATACAGGGATAACCTTATATAAGTGTTTTTCCCCTTATATAGCTGTATTGATTTATCTGCCAAATTAGTGCCCCCCCTCTCTTGTTTTACCCTGTTTCTGTAGTGCAGGACTGCAGGGGAGAGTCAGGGAGCTTCCCTCCAACGGAGCTGTGAGGGAAAATGGCGCCAGTGTGCTGAGGAGATAGGCTCCGCACCTTTCTCGGCGGCCTTTCTCCCGCTTTTTTGAGGAAAAACTGGCAGGGGTTAAATGCATCCATATAGCCCAGGAGCTATATGTGATGTATTTTTTGCCATCTAAGGTATTTTTATTGCGTCTCAGGGCGCCCCCCCCCAGCGCCCTGCACCCTCAGTGACCGGAGTGTGAAGTGTGCTGAGAGCAATGGCGCACAGCTGCGGTGCTGTGCGCTACCTTATTGAAGACAGGACGTCTTCTGCCGCCGATTTTCCGGACCTCTTCTGCTCTTCTGGCTCTGTAAGGGGGACGGCGGCGCGGCTCTGGGACCCATCCATGGCTGGGCCTGTGATCGTCCCTCTGGAGCTAATGTCCAGTAGGCTAAGAAGCCCAATCCACTCTGCACGCAGGTGAGTTCGCTTCTTCTCCCCTTAGTCCCTCGATGCAGTGAGCCTGTTGCCAGCAGGTCTCACTGAAAATAAAAAACCTAATTTAAACTTTTACTCTAAGCAGCTCAGGAGAGCCACCTAGATTGCACCCTTCTCGTTCGGGCACAAAAATCTAACTGAGGCTTGGAGGGGGGTCATAGGGGGAGGAGCCAGTGCACACCAGCTAGTCCTAAAGCTTTTACTTTTGTGCCCAGTCTCCTGCGGAGCCGCTATTCCCCATGGTCCTTTCGGAGTTCCCAGCATCCACTAGGACGTCAGAGAAATAAAGAATATTGTTTTTTGTAGCAGAACTACAAGTGCCAGCAAGCTGGTACTTGGAGAACCACAAGTACCAGCATGCGGGGGGGGGGACGGGCCCGCTGGTACCTGTAGTTCTACTGCAAAAAAATACCCAAACAAAAACAGTACACGCACACCGTGAAAGTAAAACTTTATTACATACATGCACGCCGACACACATACTTACCTATGTTCACACGCCGACTCGGTCCACTTCTCCAAGTAGAATCCACGGTGTACCTGAAAATAAAATTATACTCACCATAATTCAGTGTAGATCTGTCCTCTTCTTTTTTGTAATCCACGTACTTGGCAAAAAAACAAACCGGAAAACCCGATCCACGCACTGAAAGGGGTCCCATGTTTACCCCGGCCAGTGGTGACTAGTTGGGGATTTAATGCCACAGCCGCAGGGACCGTGTCCCCCGGCTGTGGCATTATCTCTCCAGCTAGTGGAGCCCGGTGCTGGTGTGAAAAATACGGGTGACCCCTACGTCTTTTGTCCCCCGTATTTTTTGCACCAGGACCGGACGCAGAGCCTGGTGCTGGTTGTGAAAATACGGGGGATCCCCTGTCATTATTCCTCCCATATTTTTACAACCAGGACCGGCTCAAAGAGCCCAAGGCTGGTTATCCTTAGGAGGGGGGACCCCACGCATTTTTAACCCATTCCCACTGAAAAATATGCTCTGATCTCTCCATATTATTTTAGTCAGTAAAAAAAATAAAAATAAGATTTTACTCACCGGTAAATCTATTTCTCGTAGTCCGTAGTGGATGCTGGGGACTCCGTAAGGACCATGGGGAATAGACGGGCTCCGCAGGAGACTGGGCACTCTAAAGAAAGATTTAGTACTATCTGGTGTGCACTGGCTCCTCCCTCTATGCCCCTCCTCCAGACCTCAGTTAAGGAAACTGTGCCCGGAAGAGCAGACATTATAAGGAAAGGATTTTGGAATCCCAGGTAAAACTCATACCAGCCACACCAATCACACCGTATAACTTGTGATACACTTATCCAGTCAACAGTATGAACGACAACAGGGAATCAAACAATGGATGCCAACATAACATAACCCATTATTAAGCAATAACTATATACACGTATTGCAGAAAGTCCGCACTAGGGACGGGCGCCCAGCATCTACTACGGACTACGAGAAATAGATTTACCGGTGAGTAAAATCTTATTTTCTCTAACGTCCTAGTGGATGCTGGGGACTCCGTAAGTACCATGGGGATTATACCAAAGCTCCCAAACGTGCGGGAGAGTGCGGATGACTCTGCAGCACCGAATGGGCAAACTCAAGGTCCTCCTCAGCCAGGGTATCAAACTTGTAGAATTTTGCAAATGTGTTTGAACCCGACCAAGTAGCAGCTCGGCAAAGCTGTAATGCCGAGACCCCTCGGGCAGCCGCCCAAGTAGAGCCCACCTTCCTTGTGGAATGGGCTTTCACTGATTTTGGATGCGGCAATCCAGCCGCAGAATGAGCCTGCTGAATCGTGTTACAGATCAAGCGGGCAACGGTTTGCTTTGAAGCAGGAACACCCAACTTGTTGGGGGCATACAGGATAAACAGCGAGTCAGTTTTCCTGACTCCAGCCGTTCTGGCTACATAAATCTTCAAAGCCCTGACTACATCTAGTAACCTGGAATCCTCCAAGTCACGAGTAGCCGCAGGCACTACAATAGGTTGGTTCAAATGAAAAGATGACACCACCTTTGGCAGAAATTGGGGACGAGTCCGTAATTCTGCCCTGTCCACATGGAAAACCAGATAGGGGCTTTTACACGACAAAACCGCCAATTCTGACACACGCCTAGCCGAAGCTAAGGCCAATAGCATGACCACCTTCCACGTGAGATACTTTAGCTCCACGGTCTTAAGTGGCTCAAACCAGTGGGATTTCAGGAAACCCAACACCACGTTGAGATCCCAAGGTGCCACTGGTGGCACAAAAGGGGGCTGAATATGCAGCACTCCCTTAACAAACGTCTGAACTTCAGGAAGAGAAGCCAGTTCCTTTTGAAAGAAAAACGATAGGGCCGAAATCCGGACCTTTATGGATCCCAACTTCAAGCCCATAGTCACTCCAGACTGTAGAAAGTGCAGAAATCTGCCCAGTTGGAATTCCTCTGGAGGGGCCTTCCTGGCCTCACACCAAGCAACATATTTTCGCCATATGCGGTGATAATGTTTTGCGGTCACGTCCTTCCTAGCCTTTATCAGCGTAGGAATAACTTCCTTTGGAATGCCTTTCTCCGCTAGGATCCGGCGTTCAACCGCCATGCCGTCAAACGCAGCCGCGGTAAGTCTTGGAACAGGCAGGGCCCCTGTTGCAACAGGTCCTGTCTGAGAGGCAGAGGCCATGGTTCCTCTGTGAGCATGTCTTGCAGTTCCGGGTACCAAGTCCTTCTTGGTCAATCCGGAACAATGAGTATTGTTCTCACTCCTCTTCTTACGATTCTCAGCACCTTGGGTATGAGAGGAAGAGGAGGAAACACATAGACCGACTGGAACACCCACGGTGTTACCAGGGCGTCCACAGCTATCGCCTGAGGGTCCCTTGACCTGGCGCAATACATTTGTAGCTTTTTGTTGAGACGGGACGCCATCATGTCTATCTGTGGCAGTTCCCATCGATTTGTAATCTGAGTGAAGATTTCGTGATGAAGTCCCCACTCTCCCGGGTGAAGGTCGTGCCTGCTGAGGAAGTCTGCTTACCAGTTGTCCACCCCCGGAATGAACACTGCTGACAGTGCTTGCACGTGATTCTCCGCCCACCGAAGAATCCTGGTGGCTTCCGCCATCGCGACTCTGCTTCTTGTGCCGCCCTGGCGGTTTACATGAGCCACCGCGGTGATGTGGTCTGACTGAATCAGCACCGGTTGGTTGCGAAGCAAGAGCTCCGCTTGACTCAGGGCGTTGAATATGGCCCTTAGTTCCAGGATATTTATGTGCAGACAAGCCTCCTGACTTGACCACAACCCTTGGAAATTTCTTTCCTGAGTGACTGCCCCCCACCGTCGGAGGCTCGCATCCGTGGTCACCAGGAACCAGTCCTGTATGCCGAACCTGCGGCCCTCGAGAAGGTGAGCACTCTGTAGCCACCACAGAAGAGACACCCTGGCCCTGGGGGACAGGGTGATCAGCCGATGCATCTGAAGATGCGATCCGGACCATTTGTCCAACAGATCCCATTGAAAGATCCTCGCATGGAACCTGCCGAAGGGAATGGCTTCGTACGATGCCACCATCTTTCCCAGGACTCGCGTGCAGCGATGCACCGACACCTGTTTCGGTTTTAAGAGGTCTCTGACTAGAGTCACGAGCTCTTGAGCCTTCTCCTCCGGGAGAAACACCTTCTTCTGGTCTGTGTCCAGAATCATGCCCAGAAAGGGCAGACGCGTCGTAGGAATCAGCTGCGACTTTGGGATATTCAGAATCCAGCCATGCTGTTGCAACACTTCCTGAGAGTGCGCTACGCTGATCTGCAACTGCTCCCTGGACCTCGCCTTTATGAGGAGATCGTCCAAGTATGGGATAACTGTGACTCCTTGCTTTCTCAGGATCACCATCATTTCTGCCATTACTTTGGTAAATATTCTCGGTGCCGTGGAGAGCCCAAACGGCAACGTCTGGAATTGGTAATGACAGTCCTGTACCACAAATCTGAGGTACTCCTGATGAGGTGGATAAATGGGGACATGCAGGTAAGCATCCTTGATGTCCAGAGACACCATAAAACCCCCCTCTTCCAGGCTTGCAATGACCGCTCTGAGCAATTCCATTTTGAACTTGAATCTTTTCAGATAAATGTTCAGGGACTTCAAATTTAATATAGGTCTGACCGAACCGTCCGGTTTCGGTACCACAAACATTGTGGAATAGTATCCCTTTCCCTGTTGAAGAAGGGGAACCTTTACCACCACCTGCTGGAGAAATAGCTTGTGAATCGCCGCTACCACTACTTCCCTTTCTATGGGGGAAGCTGGCAGGGCCGATTTTAGGTAACGTTGAGGGGGCATCACCTCGAATTCCAGCTTGTATCCCAGAGACACAATCTGTATAGCCCAGGGATCCACCCGTGAGCGAACCCACTGGTGGCTGAAATGTCGGAGACGCGCCCCCATCGCTCCTGGCTCCACCCGTGGAGCCCCAGCGTCATGCAGTGGATTTAGTGTAAGCCGGGGAGGACTTCTGTTCCTGGGAACTAGCTGTAAGGTGCAGCTTTTTTCCTCTACCCCTGCCTCTAGCAAGAAAGGAAGCACCTCTGACCTTCTTGCTTCTTTGTGCGCGAAAGGACTGCATTTGGTAATACGGTGCTTTCTTAGGTTGTGAGGGAATATATGGCAAAAAGTTTGACTTCCCAGCAGTAGCTGTGGAAACCAGGTCCGAGAGACCGTCCCCAAACAATTCCTCACCCTTGTAAGGTAACACCTCCATGTGTTTTTTGGAGTCGGCATCACCTGTCCACTGCAGAGTCCACAGGACCCTCCTGGCAGAAATTGACATTCATTAATTCTAGAGACCAGTAGGCAAATGTCCCTCTGGGCATCCCTCATATATAGGACAGTGTCTTTTATATGCCCCAGGGTCAGCATAATGGTATCCCTGTCCAAGGTATCCATTTCCTCAGACAGATTATCTGTCCACGCTGCTACAGCACTACACATCCACGCCGACGCAATTGCCGGCCTCAGTAGAGTCCCTGAATGTGTATAAACAGATTTCAGGATACTTTCCTGCTTTCTATCTGCAGGATCCTTTAGGGCGGCCGTATCCTGTGATGGCAGGGCCACCTTCTTAGATAAGCGTGTGAGAGCTTTATCTACCCTAGGGGAGGATTCCCAGCGCACCCTGTCCTCTGGCGGGAAAGGGTACGCCATAAGTAACCTTTTGGAAATCAGGACTTTCTTATCAGGGGAATCCCACGCTCTTTCACATAACTCATTTAACTCATGTGAAGGGGGAAAAGTCACCTCTTGCTTTTTCTCCCCATACATATAAACCCTCTTGTCAGGGACAGGGTTTACCTCTGATATGTGTAAAACATCCTTCATCGCTATAATCATGTAGCGGATAGCTTTTGTCATTTTCGGTTGCAATTTTGCCTCATCGTCGTCGACACTGGAGTCAGAATCCGTGTTGACATCTGTGTCAACCATTTTGGATAGTGGGCGCTTTTGAGACCCTGAGGGCTTCTGCGCTGTAGGATCAGGCATGGGTTGAGACCCCGACTGGCCCAAGGTATCAGCTTTATCCAACCTTTTATGTAAGGAGTTTACATTATCATTTAACACCTTCCACATATCCATCCAATCAGGTGTCGGCACCGGCGGCGGCGACACGTCATTCAACTGCACTTGCTCTGCCTCCACATAGCCCTCTTCGTCAAACATGTCAACACACGCGTACCGACACACCACACACACAGGGGAAGCTCTAAATGAGGACAGGACCCCCACAAGGCCGTTTGGAGAGACAGAGAGAGAGTATGCCAGCACACACCCCAGCGCTATATGACCCAGGAATCACACAGTAACTTAGTGTTTACCCAGTAGCTGCTGTATTATGATTAATGCACCTAAATTTATGTGCCCCCCCTCTCTTTTTTACCCTTCTACCGTGATTCTGCTGGGGAGAGCCTGGGGAGCTTCCTCTCAGCGGAGCTGTGGAAGGAAAATGGCGCTGGTGAGTGCTGAGGAAGAAGGCCCTGCCCCCTCAGCGGCGGGCTTCTGTCCCGCGATTTTGTGTAAAATTAATGGCGGGGGCTCATGCATATAACAGTGTCCAACTGTATATATGCAGCTTTCCCCATGAGGTATCAATTGCTGCCCAGGGCGCCCCCCCCCCTGTGCCCTACAGTGACCGGAGTGTGTGGGTTAGTGTGGGCGCAATGGCGCACAGCTGCAGTGCTGTGCGCTACCTCATGTGAAGACAGGAGTCTTCTGCCGCCGATTTCGATGTCTTCTTTGCTTCTGCCGGCTTCTGTCTTCTGGCTCTGCGAGGGGGACGGCGGCGCGGCTCCGGGAACGGACGACAAGGTCAGGTCCTGTGTTCGATCCCTCTGGAGCTAATGGTGTCCAGTAGCCTAAGAAGCGCAACCTAGCCGCAGTTAGTAGGTTTGCTTCTCTCCCCTCAGTCCCCCGTAGCAGAGAGTCTGTTGCCAGCAGAAGCTCTGAAAATAAAAAACCTAACTAAAATACTTTCTTATTAGCAAGCTCAGGAGAGCTCACTAAAAGCACCCAGCTCTGTCCGGGCACAGATTCTAACTGAGGTCTGGAGGAGGGGCATAGAGGGAGGAGCCAGTGCACACCAGATAGTACTAAATCTTTCTTTAGAGTGCCCAGTCTCCTGCGGAGCCCGTCTATTCCCCATGGTCCTTACGGAGTCCCCAGCATCCACTAGGACGTTAGAGAAATATTGTTTTAAAATATATAAATAATACTTGTGGCTCTTAATAGCCAAACCAAGTGCATAATCCCTTCTAATATAAATAGATATGCTATTAGCAATAAAAAAAAAAAAACACCAAAAAAAACATGTTTTTAAAAAACTTTATTAGATTCCGTAAGCAAAATGAGGCGGACTGAAATTGACGAAAAAATTACTGTCGAAAAGCACTGTTGTCGAATCGACATTCTTCAATTGAACATACTTTTGTCGAAAAGCTGCATTTTTACCATTGCAGACATGTCGAATTTGAGTAAATGTCGAATTGCAAAAAGTCAAATCTGAAACGGCAGGTTTTCTGTCGAAAAGTACTGTATTGCATTGTCGAATATTTTTTTTTGTCGAAAATGCCCGTTTTTCGACATTTGCGGCTATTCGACCGCAATTGCATATACCCCTAAATGTGTAAAAAAAAAAAAAAAAGGATGAAAGAACATTGATGAAACATCGCAAAATATCACCCGCAGCTTCATCGGCAGTAATTAAATATCCCCCGTAGACTGCTAATCCCTTCCCTGCTGGATGTGCAGAACTCATCTTAAGCACTGCAAGAGTTAAAATGGGAGAGGGGTAAACTTACCTAAAAGTCTCCCCCATATAATTTCTGATGTTCAGACCTGGGAAGATTGAGGAGGAATTCACATCAGACCTGTGAAACTATAATTAATCTGCACCCCTTCTAGGCAAAACAAGATTATCCATGTTCCATCCCCCCATCCTGGTACCACAAATTCAGGGATAACCTTGTGTGAAAGAGGGGAAAATCCCTCTTCTCAAATTATGTAACCCATGGTTAAGTATTCTCTTGTGGCCTTTAGATAACAATCCTGAACTGCAGAAATTATTATGAAACTTAGGTGTGTGTGGGGGGGGGGGGGATTTCCTCCACTATTTCAGGAACTTTTATTTCAGTGAGAAGAGTCCCATTGGGGCAGATGTATTAACCTGGAGAAGGCATAAGGAAGTGATAAACCAGTGACATGTGTAAGGTGATAAAGGCAGCAGCCAATCAGATCCTAACTGTTAATTTACATATTGGAGCTGATTGGCTGGTCTCTTTATCACCTTGCACATATCACTGGTTTATCACTTCCTTATGCCTTCTCCAGGTTAATACATCTGCCCCATAATTCCTTAGTGGTTATTATTTGATGATCCTTTTTGATCAACAGACCATATAATCATGTACTGCACAAATACTGGAAAGTCCCCTTTTTCATATAAAGGTGGGTACACACTAATAGATATATCTGCAGATCAATTGATCTGCAGATATATCTATGGACGGATCGGGCAGTGTGTTCAGCATACACACTGCCCGATCCGTCGGGGACTGACGTCATGAACTGGGCGGGCGTGTACACACGTCCGCCCAGTTCAGCTATCACTCACCGCCAGCCGCTGCAGCATGTGTACGGGCGGTCCGTACACACACAGCGACGCGCCAATATATCGGTAGAGATATTGGCCGTCGGCTGTGCTGCGCGGCCGACGCAACACGTCTGTGAACGACGGAGTTCACAGACGTATCGGCCGTACACACTGGCCGACGGTCCCGCGATATATCGGCCGTTCAAGAGAACGACCGATATATCGACCAGTGTGTACGGGCCTTAAGATGACCCCTTAGTATTCGTTGTCAAAAGACAATAATACACTATCCTAAAGAAAAGTGTTAGGAATTCTAAAGACAAAGTGGCCTAGCTTATCCCTATACAGGCATCAAAAAACATAAGGATAACCTCTATTTGATAGAGTGTTTTTTTTTTTTTTTAAGTTGACCATATATATCCTATATATTAGCCCAGATCTGTGACTTTGTGCCTCATTTGCTAACGCTGGGTGGAGTCACAACGCTGGGCGGAGTCACAAATCTGGGCAATTCTATAGGAGTGTAACAGCAGAAGCAGATGGTATGAGCATGGCACAGGCAGGGGTGTGTGAGGGGGTATGCCGTACAGACAGACGGGCACCGGCTCACTGTGTGCTTGACCCCCCACATCAGCATACTCAGCAGGGGCTCTCTTACGCGGTCACCTGCCGCTGTGCAGGTTCCGTACTGCCTCTGTTATCTCCAGCCCCGGCAACCTGGGGGCTAACCAGTCACTCCCAGTCTCCCCTTACCACAGTGCCCGGCAGCCGCGCGAGGTCCGCGGTGTGACTGAGGAGTGGGGGGAGGGATGCTGGTGGGCAGAGGAAGCAGGACTCCAGCCTGAGAGAGGCAGCCATGCCAGCAGCAGCATCAGATCCCAACAGGCTGGAGTGTGACAGCAGCAGCCAGCAGCGGTGACTCCGGAAAGACACATATGTCTGTCACTGTCACCACTGTTTTGTCCCTAATACCAATCTCTCCCGTGCCCTGTGTTCTGTCATGTCCCTGTCACCCCTGGCCTTGCCCTGTCACCCTTATCCTGGCCCTTTCACCCTTATCCTGGACCTGTCACCCTTTTCCTGACCCTGTCACCCCTGTGCTTGCCCTGTCAGCCCTGTCAACCCTGTCCTGGTCCTGTCGCCGCTACCCTGGCCCTGTCACCCCTATCCTGTCCCTGTCATTTCTGTCCTGGTCCTGTCAACCCTATCCTGGCCCTGTCACCCCTGTCCTGGCCCTGCCACCCCTATCCTGTCCCTATCATTTCTGTCCTGGCCTCGTCGCCCCTGTCCTAGCCCAGTCACCCCTGTCCTGGCCCAGTCACCCCTGTCCTGGCCCTGTTACTGCATACCCTCCAACTACCTTTTAGGCAGGTACAGTACCCGCAGCGCCTCCAGACCCCTCCCCAATGCACCACACCTCCGCACTTTCCCCTCCACCACATGCGGCACCCCACTCCTCCCCCACATGCTGTGCCTCCAGACCACCTACACCACCCATGACTCCCAATCCCCCGCCCCTCCACCACCCACAGCACCTCCAGACCCCCTCCACCCCCCCATATATGTCTCCCCACACACCTGCCCCCACTCAACCCGCAGCATCAGCAGTCACCCTCCCCCATCCGCGGTCCCCCCACCCACGACACCCCCGCACCCGCCCCTCCACCACCTGTAGCGCCTCCGGACCCCCTTCCCCATCCGCCGTACGACCAGCACCTGCCCCTCCCCTACGTCGCCTCCAGACCCCCTACCCCACCACACCCCCGCCCCTTCCCACCGCACAGAACCTCCGGAACCCTTCACCCATCCGCAACATCCCCGAACCTGCCCCTCCCCCACCACCCCTGCCCCTCCCCCACCTGCAGTGCCTCCGGACCCCTCCCCCATCTGCAGCCCCCACTCCTCGGCCCCTCCCCCACCCGCAGAACCTCCCAACCCTTCCCCATCCGGGCCCCCTCCGCATCCGCCCCCTCCACCCGCAGCATCTACAGACACCCACCCCATCCGCAGTCCCCCCGCACCCGCTACATTCTGTACATCGTGCCCTGCAGGTGCTGTTCACGCCGTCGCAAGGGGCTGCGCCTCCTTCACCATCACACACCCTTTCATAGTGCAATATTTAATCACTAACAAAGGAATGCAGGTAATACTCCATATAATACAAATACTGAACCCCAGAAAGGCGTGCAAGTGTTAAGGGGTCATAGCCCCTTGCGACGGTGTGAATAGCGCCGTAGGGTGCGATGAAGCACCTAGTTATAAATATATATTTTAGTATGTCTTATTATGTTAACTCTGATTTATACGGATTACGGAATTGTTATAAACCCTTTCACAGTTCAAGTCATATGTTTAAGACTTTCAAAGATAAGACATTTTATATATACAGTATACTAATATATTACATACATATACATACACACAAATAGTGAAATAGGCGCTTAACTTTTAATTTATCCACATCATAATTTTTAGAGAAGATACCTCCTCCACTGAATCCCTGGGTATGCACTTCCTGGGTTGACCAGTGGCTGCCGAACAGGCCGGAAACCAAAAGGCGCCTAATAGTGCATCAACCCAACTAATTTAGTTTCACAGAACTCCAAAAGCACATCAGTGACCCAATAATAAAATATATGTGTAATACGTTTACAAAAGGTAAGGATTCCTCCTGATGAAGTCCTACTGAATTGTTGAAGGACGAAATGCGTTGAGGCACTGATACTCCTGCTCAGGGATTTGTGAGACGTTTATCCTTGATCAGATAAGCTTGTTATGCAGTGACTAAAAATGCTCTGCACATTTTTTATGTATGCTTAACTATTTTTTTGTGTGTGTATAATAAATGTTCCCTTTTTTAAACGTATTACACTATATATTTATTATTGGGTCACTGATGTGCTTTTGGAGTCCTGTGGACCATTTGAGTGGTGGACAGTTCCAGGATCTACTATCATAATGCGTTGTTAACCCATATAGGTTTATCCTAGGGCTTCCTATTATAATATATTATATATAAACATTATATATATATATTATATATATATATATATATATATATATATATATATATATATATATATATATATATATATATATATATATATATATATATATATATATATACACACACACACACAACAATGTCAGCCCGGCACTCTGTTTAAGATCCAAAACGTTGCCCTGGTGCCTTCAGTGTGGATTTCAATATCTTTCAAAAAGGCTGCGGCACTCGGGGTCTTAAGCAAAGTCAAGTGTATTTAAATAGTCAAATACATTCCATCGACGTTTCGGGGACTCAAACCCCTTTGTCCAGATGTGGACAAAGGGGTTTGAGTCCCCGAAACGTCGATGGAATGTATTTGACTATTTAAATACACTTGACTTTGCTTAAGACCCCGAGTGCCGCAGCCTTTTTGAAAGATAGATATATAGATATATATATATATATATATACACACACATACATATACACACACACAGATATATACTGTATATATGCACAAACAGGGAGACTTCTTTATTACATATCTTGAAAGCTGCTTGCTTACCTATTCATAAACAAAAATATGTATGTATGTGTGTGTGTATATATATATATATATATATATATATATATATATATATATATGTGTATATATGTGTATATATGTGTATATATATGTGTATATATGTGTATATATGTGTATATATATGTGTATATATGTGTATATGTGTGTGTGTATGTGTGTGTATGTGTATATGTGTGTGTGTGTGGCCTTGCTAAAGTATTCACCCCCGTGGCTTCTTAGCTATTTTGTCACATTACAACCTGTAATTAAATTTTTTTAAATCTGAATATTATGTGATGGATAAGCACAAAATAGACTAAGTTGGTGAAGTGAAATGAGAAAAAATTTATAAAATATTTTTTTATAAATAAAAGTTAGAAAATTGGAATGTGCATCTATTCTGGTGCAACTTATTACCTTCAGAAGTCACATAATTAGTGAAATGGAGTCCAACTGTGTGCAATATAAGTGTCACATGATCTGTCAGTATAAACACACCTTTTCTGAAAAGCCCCAGAGGCTGCAACACCACTAAGCAAGAGGCATCACACCATGAAGACCAAGGAGCTCTCCAAACATGTCAGGGACAAAGTTGTTGAGAAGTACAAGTCAGGGTTGGGTTATAAAAAAAAAACATATCCAAATATTTGATGATCCCCCGGAGAACCATCAAATCAATCATCTTTAAATGGAAAGAACATGGTACCACAACAAACCTGCCAAGAGAGGGCCAGCAACCAAAACTCACAGACCAGGCAAGGAGGGCATTAATCAGAGAGGCAGCACAGAGACCAAAGGTAACCCTGAAGGAGCTGCAGAGTTCCACAGCAGAGACTGGTGTATCTGCGCATGTGACCACAATAAGCTGTACACTCCATAGAGCTGGGCTTTATGTTAGAGTGGCAAGAAAAAAGCCATTACTTAGTGTTAAAAATAATAAGGCAAGTTTTGAGTTTGCCAAAAGGCATGTGGACGACTACCCAAATGTATGGAGGAAGGTGCTCTGCTCAGATGAGACTAAAATTGAACTTTTTCGGCCACCAAGGAAAATGCTGTCTGGCGCAAAACCCAACACATCCCATCACCCCAAGAACACCATCCACAGTGAAACATGGTGGTGGCAGCATCATGCTGAGGGGATATTTTTCAGGAGCAGGGACTGGGAAACTGTTGAGTCGAGGGAAAGATGGATGGTGCTAAATACAGGGATTTTCTTGAGCAAAACTTGTTTCAGTCTGTCTGTAATTTGAGACTGGGACGGAGGTTCACCTTCCAGCAGGACAATGACCCGAAGCATACTGCTAAAGCAACACTCGAGTGGTTTAATGGGAAACATTTACATGTGTTGGAATGGCCTAGTCAAAGCCCAGTTCTCAATCCTATTGAGAGTCTGTGGTCAGACTTGAAGATTGCTGTTCACAAGCGGAAACCATCCAACATGAAGAAGCTGGAGCAGTTATGCCTTGAGGAATGGGCAAAAGTCCCAGTGGAAAGATGTGGCAAGCTCATAGAGACTTATCCAAAGTGACTTGCAGCTGTAATTGCCGCAAAAAGAGGCTCTACAAAGTACTGACTTTAGGGGGGTGAATAGTTATAAAAATGGAAAACGGTATGAATTCCTTGGCGCAGACAAAATCAAAGCAGCCGTTTATCCTGCGGAGCCGCTAATCCCCATGGTCCTTACGGAGTCCCCAGCATCCACTTAGGACGTTAGAGAAATAGGATTTTAATACCTACCGGTAAATCCTTTTCTCCTAGTCCGTAGAGGATGCTGGGGACTCCAAAAGGACCATGGGGTATAGACGGGATCCGCAGGAGACATGGGCACACTATAAGACTTTGAATGGGTGTGAACTGGCTCCTCCCTCTATGCCCCTCTTCCAGACCTCAGTTATAGGAACTGTGCCCAGGGAGACTGACATTTCGAGGAAAAGGATTTATGTTAACTAAGGGTGAGAAACACCAGCTCACACTGTAGAACATGGTTTACAAGCAATACCAGTTAACAGTATGAACTAAAACAGCAACAAGCTGAATATAACCGATACACAACCTTTGTGTAACAGAAACCAATAACCATCAATACAACTGCAAGTAACAGTCTGCACTGGGACGGGCGCCCAGCATCCTCTACGGACTAGGAGAAAAGGATTTACTGGTAGGTATTAAAATCCTATTTTCTCTTACAGTACGTCCTAGAGGATGCTGGGGACTCCAAAAGGACCATGGGGTCTATACCAAAGCACCAGACCGGGCGGGAGAGTGCAGACGACTCTGCAGCACCGATTGAGCAAACATGAGGTCCTCATCAGCTAGGGTATCAAACTTGTAGAACTTAGCAAAAGTGTTTGAACCCGACCACGTAGCTGCTCGGCAAAGTTGGAGAGCCGAGACTCCTCCGGCAGCCGCCCAAGATGAGCCCACCTTCCTGGTAGAATGGGCCTTTACTGACTTCGGCAACGGCAATCCAGCCGTAGAATGAGCATGCTGAATCGTATTACAAATCCAGCGTGCAATAGTCTGCTTGGAAGCAGGATTTCCAATCTTGTTGGAAGCATACAGGACAAACAGAGCCTCTGTTTTCATAATACGAGCCGTTCTGGCGACATAAATTTTCAAAGCTCTTACGACATCGAGAGATTTTGGCACCGCCACGGCATCCGTAGCCACCGGTACCACAATAGGTTGATTTATGTGAAATGAAGAAACCACCTTCGGCAGAAATTGTTGACGAGTCCTCAATTCCGCTCTATCCACATGGAAAATCAAATAGGGGCTCTTATGAGACAAAGCCGCCAATTCAGACACCCGTCTGGCGGAAGCCAAGGCCAAAAGCACGACCACTTTCCAAGTGAGAAATTTGAACTCAACCTTTTGCAAAGGCTCAAACCAGCGAGACATAAGAAATTGTAACACCACATCAAGATCCCACGGTGCCACGGGTGGCACAAACGGAGGATGGATGTGCAGCACTCCCTTCACGAAAGTCTGAATCTCTGGAAGAGCGGCCAATTCTTTTTGAAAGAACATGGATAAAGCCGAAATCTGCACTTTAATGGAACCTAATTTCAGGCCTGCATCCACGCCTGCCTGCAAAAAATGGAGGAAACGACCCATCTGAAACTCCTCCGTAGGAGCTTTCTTGGTTTCACACCAAGACACATACTTTCTCCAAATACAGTGATAATGCTTCACCGTGACCTCCTTTCTATATTTAAGGAGAGTGGGGATGACTTCCCCGGGAATACTCTTTCGAGCTAGAATTTCAAGTTCAACCTCCACGCCGTCAAACGCAGCAGCGGTAAGTCCTGGAAGACGCATGGCCCCTGCAGTAACAGATCCTCTCTGAGAGGAAGAGGCCAGGGATCTTCTATGATCAATTCCGGAAGATCTGGATACCAGGCCCTCAGTGGCCAATCCGGAACGATGAGTACCGCCTGAACCCTTGTTCTTCTTATGATCCTCAACACTTTTGGAATGAGTGGAAGTGGAGGGAACACATATACTGACTGAAACACCCATGGAGTTACCAGGGCGTCCACTGCACTGGCTTTAGAGTCCCTTGACCTGGAACAGTATCTCGGACGCTTCTTGTTGAGGCGAGACACCATCATGTCTATTTGAGGAATTCCCCAACGACTTGTCACTTCTGCAAAAACCTCTTGATGAAGACCCCACTCTCCTGGATGGAGATCGTGTCTGCTGAGGAAGTCTGCTTCCCAGTTGTCTACGCCCGAAAGGAAGACCGCAGACAGAGCACTCACATGCTTTTCCGCCCAGCGGAGAACTTTTGTGGCCTCCGCCATCACCGCTCTGCTCTTTGTTCCGCCCTGGCGGTTTAAGTACGCCACCGCTGTTATGTTGTCCGACTGAACCAGGACAGGTAGACCTCGAAGAAAGCGTTCCGCTTGCAGAAGACCGCTGTAAATGGCTCTCAATTCCAGAACGTTTATGTGCAGACAAGCTTCCTGGCTTGACCATTTTCCGTGGAAATTTTTTCCTTGCGTGACTGCTCCACAGCATCGGAGACTTGCATCCGTGGTCAGCAGGACCCAATCCAGGATCCCGAACCCGAGTTCCTCCAGGAGGTGAGAACTTTGAAGCCACCACAGGAGACATATTCTGGTCCTGGAAGATAGATTTATTTTCCGGTGCATGTGCAGGTGAGACCCGGACCACTTGTCCAACAGGTCCCACTGAAATACCCGGGCATGAAACCTGCCAAACGGAATGGCTTCGTAAGCTGCCACCATCTTGCCCAGCACCCGAGTGCATTGATGAATCGATACCCTTGCCGGTTTCAGAATCTCCTTGACCATGGTCTGGATTTCCAGAGCTTTTTCCGCTGGGAGAAATACTCTCTGCCGTTCCGTGTCTAGAATCATGCCCAGGGAAAGACAGCCGAGTTGTCGGAATCAACTGTGATTTTGGCAAATTTAGAATCCAACCATGCTGTAGCAGAATAGTCAGGGAGAGTGCCACGTTTCTTAGCAACTCTTCCTTTGATCGCGCCTTTATCAGGAGATCGTCCAAGTACGGGATAATTGTGACACCCTGCTTGCGTAGGAGTACCATCATTTCCGCAATTACTTTGGTGAAGACCCTTGGGGCCGTGGAAAGCCAAAAAGGCAACGTCTGAAATTGGTAATGACAATCCTGCACAGCAAATCTCAGGAAAGCTTGATGTGGAGGATAAATTGGGACATGCAAGTAGGCATCTTTTATGTCAACTGACGCCATAAAATCCCCCCCTTCCAGACTGGAGATCACTGCTTGAAGAGATTCCATCTTGAACTTGAAAGTTTTCAAATACAGATTGAGGGATTTTAGGTTCAGGATCAGTCTGAACGAGCCATCCGGCTTTGGTACGACAAAGACTCGAATAAAACCCTTCTCCCCGTTGAGACGGGGGTACCGTGACAATGACACGCTGTTGACACAGCTTCTGTATCGTAGCACTCACTACTTCCCTTTCTGGGATAGAAACTGGCAAGGCTGATTTGAAAAATCGGTGGGGGGGGGGGGCACCTCCTGAAACTCCAGTTTGTACCCTTGGGACACTATGTCTAACACCCAAGGATCCAGGCCCGAGTGAAACAAGACCTGACTGAAGAGTTGGAGACGCGCCCCCCACCGGTACGAACTCCCGTAGGGGAGCCCCAGCGTCATGCAGTGGACTTGGCGGAAGCCGGGGAGGACTTCTGGTCCTGGGAGCCTGACACAGCAGGCGACCATTTTCCCCTTCCTCTACCTTTAGAGGCAAGGAAGGAGGACCCTCGTCCTTTTTTGTATTTATTAGGCCGAAAGGACTGCATCTGATAATGGGGTGCCTTTTTCTGTTGTGCCGGAACATAAGGAAGAAAGGACGACTTACCCGCTGTAGCCGTAGACACCAGGTCAGCGAGGCCGTCACCAAACAAGACACTACCTTTATATGGGAGTGCTTCCATAGCTTTCTTAGAGTCGGCATCAGCATTCCATTGATGAATCCACAGCGCTCTCCTGGCCGAGACTGCCATGGCATTGGCCCTTGAGCCCAAGAGGCCAATATCCCTCGCCGCATCCTTTAGGTAAGCCGCAGCGTCCCTGATATAATCGAGAGTCAAAAGAATGTTCTCCCTATCTAAGGTATCCATGTCAGATGCCAAATTATCAGCCCACTTACCAATAGCACTACTCACCCATGCCGACGCCACGGCATGTCTGAGCAGTGCACCCGTAGTGACATAAATGGACTTTAAGGTCGTTTCCTGCTTACGATCCGCAGGGTCCTTAAGGGCAGCAGTGTCGGGAGACGGAAGCGCCACCTTCTTGGACAGTCGTGATAGAGCCTTGTCCACATTGGGAGATGATTCCCACTTTTCCCTATCGTCAGAGGGGAAAGGATAAGCCATTAGAATTCTCTTGGGAATCTGCCACCTTTTATCAGGAGATTCCCAAGCTTTTTCACAAAGGGGGTAATTCTGAGTTGATCGCAGCAGGATCTTTGTAAGCAGTTGGGCAAAACCATGTGCACTGCAGGGGAGGCAGATATAACATGTGCAGAGAGTTAGATTTGGGTGGGGTGAGTTCAATCTGCAATCTAAATTGCAGTGTAAAAATAAAGCAGCCAGTATTTACCCTGCACAGAAACAAAATAACCCACCCAAATCTAACTCTCTCTGCCACTGTTATATCTTACTGCACTGCACATGGTTTTGCCCAACTGCTAAAAAATTTCCTGCTGCGATCAACTTGGAATTACCCCCAAAGAGCATGCAGTTCACGAGAGGGGGGAAACGTCACCTCAGGTTTCTTTCCCTTATACAAACAAACCCTTGTATCTGGAACAGCAGGCACTTCAGAAATATGTAAAACATCTTTAATTGCCACAATCACGTACTGAATACTCTTAACCAATTTAGGATGTAAACTGGCCTCACTATAGTCGACATTGGAATCAGTCTGTATCGGTATCCGTATCCACCATCTGGGTAAATGAATGCTTTTTTGACCCTTAGGGGACCTGTACCTGTGAGAAGGCATCCTCCATGGATTTTCTCCACGTTTGTGTCTGAGAATCGGATTTATCCAATCTTTTAGTCAACAACGCCACATTTGCATTCAATGTACTAGGCACATTCACCCAATCAGCAGTTGGCGGTCACTCCCAACTCCTTATCTGCACCCCCAGCAACTTCCTCCAGGGAGGAGCACTCAGCCTTAGACATGCCGACACACATGTACCGACACGCACAAGCACATTGGCTACAGGGGACAGACCCACAGGGAAACCACAGATGGAGTTTACCAGCTCACACCCCAGCGCCTATTCAGTACTGAAAACAAATCTCAGATGTCTGCGCTGTTCATAAAAAGGGTTAATAGCTTCTTTGGGTTGGTATGGCAGAAATTTGGTGCGAAGTATCAGGGTGGGCTCCCTGTGGAGCCCAGTGTACCTCGCAGAAAGGTTTAACAAAGGTAAGTTCTTACCATAAAACTCGTTTTCTGCTGCGGGGTACACTGGGCTCCACAGGGAATGACATTGGTGATGTCCTAAAGCATTTCCTTATGGGAGGGGATGCACTGTAGCGGGCACAAGTACCCGACGTCCAAAGGAAGCATCCTGGGAGGCAGAAGTATCGAAGGCATAGAACCTTCTGAACGTGTTCACTGGGAACCACATAGCCGCCTTGCACAATTGTTCAAGGGTTGCACCACGGCGGGCCACCCAAGAAGGTCCAACCGACCGAGTAGAATGGGCCTTAATGGTAGCAGGAGCTGGAAGGCCAGCCTGTACATAAGCATGTGCAATCACCATTCTAATGCATCTGGCCAGGGTCTGCTTGTGAGCAGGCCAGCCACGTTTGTGAAAACCAAACAGAACAAAGAGAGAATCCGACTTCCTGATGGAGGCAGTTCTCTTCACATAAATACGGAGAGCCTGTACCACATCCAAAGACCGCTCTTTGGAAGACAATTCAGGAGAGGCAAAGGCCGGAACCACAATCAATTTATTAAGGTGGGAAGAAGACACTACCTTAGGTAGGTACCCGGGACGTGTTCTAAAAACCGCTCAGTCACGGTGAAAAATCAGATATGGTGACCTACAGGACAAAGCACCTGTCTGGCAGAGGCAATAGCCAGCAGAAACATCACCTTAAGAGAAAGCCACTTAAGGTCTGCCGATTCAAGAGGCTCAAACGGAGACCCTTGCAACGCCTCCACAACCGCCGACAAATCCCAAGGAGCCACAGGCGGGACGTAAGGAGGTTGAATCCGCAACACACCCCGAGTAAATGTATGAACATCAGGTAAAGTTGCAATTTTTCTCTGGAACCAAACCGACAAGGCAGAAATATGAACCTTGGAGGCCAGACGAAGGCCCAAGTCCAGGCCTTGTTGTAGAAAGGCCAAAAGTTTGGCCATACTAAACTCGTAAGCGTCAAGATTGTTAGATGCGCACCAAGCAAAGTAAGAATTCCAGGCCCTATGATAAATCCAAGCAGAAGTCGGTTTCCGGGCATTGAACATGGTTTGAATGACTGCCTCAAAAAATCCTTTGGCCCTCAAGACGGTAGCTTTAAGAGCCACGCCGTCAACGCCAATCGGGCTAAATCCTAATATACACAGGGGCCCTGAACAAGGAGATCTGGGCGCTGTGGAAGTAGAAGGGAACGCTCTATAGAAAAAGCCTGATGGTCTGAGAACCAATGCCGTCTGGGCCACGCTGGAGCAATCAGAAGTAGGATTCCTCCTTCCTGCTTGAACTTCCTTATTACTCTGGGCAGTAGTGACACCGGAGAAAACACGTATGGCAGCCGAAAGTTACGTGGAATTGCAAGTGCATCCACGAACGCTGCTTGAGGATCCCTTGTCCTTGCTCCGAAGACCAGAACCTTGTGATTGTGTCGAGATGCCATCAGGTCCACATCTGGAAGGACCCACTTGTCCACGAGGAGTTTAAACACTTCTGGATGGAGGCTCCAATATCCGGCATGTACGTCCTGGCAACTGAGAAAGTACGCTTCCCAGTTTAGGACCCCCGGAATGAACACTGCCGATATGGCTGGCAGATGGCGTTCTGCCCACTGAAGAATCCGTGATACTTTCCTCAATGCCATGTGGCTTTGAGTGCCGCCTTGCTGATTGATGTACGCCACCGTGGTGGCGTTGTCCGACTGTACTTGAACAGGTCTGTTCTGTATTAATTGCTGGGCCAAATTCAATGAGTTGAACACCACCCGCAATTCCAGAATGTTTGTCGGGAGGAGAGACTCCTCCTTGGTCCACCGACCCTGAAGAGAGTGTTGCTCCAACACCGCGCCCCAACCTTTCAGACTGGCATCCGTCGTCAGAAGGACCCAGTTGGAGATCCAGAAGGGACGACCCCTGCTCAATCGTTTGTCCTGAAGACACCAGCTCAGTGACAGACGGACCTCCAGAGGCAAGGAGATCACTTGAGACCTGATCCGGGGAGGCAGGCCGTCCCACTTGGCAAGAATCAGCTTCTGCCGAGGGCGGGAATGGAATTGAGCGTACTCCACCATGTCGAAAGCAGACACCATGAGACCTAGCACTTGCATTGCCGAATGTATCGACACTTGCGGACGAGATAGTAAGCATCGAATCCTGTCCTGAAGCTGCAGGATTTTCTCGTGAGACAAGAACCACCGCTGGTTGTAAGTGTCCAACAATGCCCCCCAGGTGCACCATGCGCTGAGCAGGGACCAGGGAAGATTTCTTCCAGTTGATGAGCCACCCATGGGCTTGCAGAAACTGGATAGTCAGATCCAGATGGCGTAGGAGAATTTCTGGGGAATTTGCCAGGATCAACAAGTTGTCCAGGTACGGTAGGATCCTGACCCCTTGACGGCGGAGTACAGCCATCAATACCGCCATGACCTTGGTGAAGACTTGTGGAGCCATGGTCAAACCAAAAGGTAACGCCCGAAATTGGTAATGGAGGTTGCCAACCGCAAACCTCAGGTACTGCTGATGCGACACTGCAAATGGGAATATGCAGGTAAGCATCCTGTACCTCCAGGGAGACCATATAAACCCCAGGTTCCAAGGCCAGAACAATAGAGTGAAGAGTTTCCATACGAAACTTGGAGACCCTCACAAATTTGTTCAAGGACTTGTGGTTGAGAATGGGGCGGGAGGACCCATTCGGTTTCGGGACTAGGAACAGCGGTGAACAGTACCCCTTGCCTCTCTAAGCCAGAGGCACCTGTGCTACCACTCCTGTGTCCAGGAGGGACTGAACCACCAAATGAAGAGTTTTTGCCTTCAACTGATCCGTAGGGACGTCTGTCAGGCAAAATCAATGAGGGGGACGATTCTTGAAGGATACGGCGTAACCTTGAGTGACGACTTCCCGTACCCAGCATCGGAAGTGGTCCTCTTACCATTCCTGGGTATAACCTAGAAGTCGGCCCCCCCACCCTGGAATCCCCCAGAGGGAGGCCCGCCCCGTTATGCGGCAGGCTTGTCAGTTTTGGAAGCAGGCTGACGGGCAGCCCAGGCCCGTTTGGGTTTATTGGGTTTGGAAGTGCAAACCTTTTTTGGGTACGCCTGACCTTTTGCTTTCCCTGAAGGACGAAAGGAGCGAAATGGAGTACTCTTAGCCTTCGGCACCGAAGGAGCAGTACTAGGTAGACATGCTGTTTTAGCAGAAGCTAAGTCAGCCACTAGCTCGTTGAGGTCTTCTCCGAAAAGAATGTCTCCCTTAAAAGGGAGTACCTCCAGGGTTTTCTTAGAGTCCAGATCCACAGTCCAGGACCATAACCAGAGAATCCGGCGAGCCAAAATGGACATAGTAGAAGCCTTGGCAGCCAGAATACCGGCATCAGAAGCCGCTACCTTAATGTAATGAAAAAGCTGTGACACTATAAGACAGACATTGTCTAGCACGATCAGAAGCGTTGGAAGGCAACTCCGCTTCCAGCTCCTGAGCCCACACTTCAACAGCCTCTGCAGCCCAAGTCGCTGCAATGGTGAGCCTATGCGCAGCACCAGTTAGGGTGTGAATTGCCTTTAAACAACCCTCCACGCGCTTATCCGTCGGTTCTTTCAGGGACGTAACGGTAGTTACCGGCAGATCTGAGGATACCACCAGCCGCGCCACCTGCCAATCCACTGGAGGGGGTGTTTCCCAATTTTTACTTAGCTACGCAGCAAGGGGGTAGCGAGCCAGCATCTTCTTGTGAGGCGTGAATTTCTTTCCTGGATATTCCCAGGACTCCTGACGTATGTCAACTAAATGGTCAGAATGAGGTAAAAATAGGATTTTGGTACTTACCAGGTAAATCCTTTTCTTTGAATCCATAGGGGGCACTGGAGTACTCTTGGGATATGGACGGCTTCCACAGGAAGAAGGCACTGAATAAATTAATTTTGAAACTACACCTCCCCTCCATATCCCTGAGTACCTCAGTGTTTTTTACTGAGCCGAACAGGAGCGATAGAGAGGTTGACAATGGAGAATTACATATAACATAACGGACAACAATAAAGTTGACACAACATTACTGACAACTAAACAGTTGACACCATAACCGATTAGAACTTGTTAATCTGAACCAGTCGGTGAAAATGTGTTACCATAAGATCTACTGAACCTACCCCAAACCAGGTAAACTGCTCTGGGTGGGCGTCCAGTGCCCCCTATGGATTCAAAGAAAAGGATTTACCTGGTAAGTACCAAAATCCTATTTTCTTTTTCATCCACTAGGGGTCACTGGAGTACTCTTGGGACGTACCAAAGTTTCCCCCGTGGGCGGGAGAGCTGTTTGGCACCTGTAACACTAGGCGGCCAAAGCTAGATGCTGATGCCGCAAACGTATCAAACTTGTAGAAGCGCACAAACGTGTGCACCGAAGACCATGTAGCCGCCCGGCAAAGCTGTGTCGTAGAAGCTCCACGACTCTCTGCCCATGACGTTCCCACAGCACGTGTGGAATGAGCTGTTACTGATGTAGGCGGCTGTAACCTAGCATGAAGGTAAGCCTGACGTATGGTCAGTTTAATCCAACTGGATAAGGTCTGCCTAGAAGCTGGCCAACCCATTTTGGCAGCATCATAGAGAGCAAACAACGTATCCGTCTTACGAACTGTCGACGTTCGGGATACATAAATGCGTAATGCGCGTACCACATCCAACCTACCAGAGTCTCCTGTTAACACAGGAACTACTATTGGTTGATTGATGTGAAAAGATGACACTACCTATGGTAGAAAAGCGGAATTCGTCCGAAGTTCCGCTCTGTCATCATGAAACACTAAATACGGTGGCTTGCACGACAAAGCACCCAAATCTGAAACACGCCTTGCTAAGGCTAAAAGAAAAATTGTTTTCCCAAGTGAGAAATTTAATATCCACTTGTTGTAAAGGGTTCAAAATAAAAAGACTGTAAGAAATCTAAAAACCAGATTCAAGTCCCATGGCGCAGTAGGTAGAGTGAATGGAGGCTGAACTCTGAGGACACCCTGCATAAAGGTGTGAACAGACGGCAATAGGGCCAATCTACTCTGAAAATAAATTGACAACGCCGATATCTGCACTTTTAGTGTGGATAAACTCAGACCTCCATCTAACCCCATCTGTAGAAATAACAAAAGACGGGATAACTTAAAAGATGATATCGGAAACTTCCGAGCTTCACACCACCTACATAGGCACGCCAAATTCTGTAATAATGAGCTGCCGTAACCGGCTTCCTAACTCGTAACATGGTTGGTATAACCGATTCTGGAATGCCCTCTCTTCTTAAGAGGGCTGTCTCAACAGCCACCCCGTCAAACGTGGCCACGCTAAATCGGGGTTAAGGAACGGACCCTGCTGTAACAGGTCCGAACGTAGTGGGAGCGGCCAAAGACCGACTGCGAGTAGACCGCAGAGATCCGAGAACCAAGCTCTCCGAGGCCAAAGAAGCGCCACTAGTATAACTGTGACGGACTCTCCTTTGATCCGTTTTAGTCACAGAGGGAGCAGCGGAAACGGTGGAAACAGATACACGAGACTGTATGGCTACGTGATTGTGAGAGCATCCACCGCCACTACCTTTGGATCTCTCGTTCTGGACACGACCTGGGGCGTTTGATGATTGTGGCGAGATGCCATCAGGTCCACCTGCGGGTAACTCCACTTCTGGACCAGCATGTGAAACACTTCTGGATTTAATGCCCATTCTCCTGGATGAAAATTCCGACGGCTGAGATAATCCGCCTCCCAGTTGTCCACTCCCGGAATGACTACTGCCGACAATATCATTTGGGGATACTCGGCCCAATAGAGGATTCAAGCTACTTCCCGCATTTCCATACGGCTTTTCGTTCCTCGTTTGTTGATATATGCGACCGCCGTCGCATTGTCTGACTGCACCTGAACAGCCTGAGCCTGCAGCCTGTGCAGTGCTCGTCGTAGCGCATTGTAAATTGCCCGGAGTTCCAGGACAGTTATAGACAGCAATCTTTCGTGATCCGCCCAGAGACCCTGGAGCTGATAATTTTGAACTACAGCTCCCCAACCTCTGAGACTCGCGTCCGCCGTGAGAATTATCCAATTCCAGGCGCCGAACCGTTTCCCTGCAGTTAGATTCTGTACTTTGAGCCACCAGAGAAGAGACACTCTGGCCCTTGGAGACAACCTCACCCTGCGGTAAATCTGCAGATGCGAGCCAGACCACTGTGCGAGCACATCCAATTGAAAAGGACGTGAGTGAAGTCTTCCGAACTGAATCGCTTCGAAAGCCGCCACCATTGTGTCTAATAGGCGAATGCACAAATGAACCGAGACTGTGCGTGGCTTGAGCACTAATTGTACCAGATGACGAATGACCTGTACTTTGTTCGGGTAGGTAAATTCTTTGATTTACCGTATCGAGAATCATACCTAGGAATTGAAGTCGTTGAGACGGAATCATTCAGGAATTCGCGTAGACAATGGTAGGAAATCAGATTTTCCCCCCCACTTGGTCTGCGATCTATCTCGTTTGGAATCCGACTCCGCCTGTTAGGAACGTAGCCAAAGTGGACGTTATGCGCCACTAGCGAAGCTGAAAACGCAAGAACCAACTGCCAACGTCCAAAGAAGCTGTAGGCAGCAAGAAGTGTAAGGTGGTCTTTATTTAGGGCAAACCTGAACTGGAGTGTCCTGCCACTACAGCCTTGTTACCTCAAACCCTTACCAAAGCAGGGCGAAGCAAAGCCCTACTGCTGTGTAGGGTACACTCCAACAGGTAGTTAAACGCCCAATAATTGCAATTGTCTCTCATTGAAAATTGTTCAGCCTTCACTGAGAACCTGACGAACTGTCCTGGTGCTATGAGGGCTGGCGGCAAATCGACCGCAACAATCTAACTGAAACAGTAAAAAAAAAAAAAAAAAAATTATTATTATTTTTTTTTTTTTTCAGGCAGTACATGCCCCCGCATCCCCCCCAAAGAGGACCAGTAAGGGTCTGTCTGTACAGTTTTTACGTAGAGTACTAACCACTATACGATCACGGCAACTTAAACGAGCCAGGTAGGAGACGAACCTACAATCTTGTTATCCGTAGTCAGATGCGTTATACATTGCGCCACTGGCCCAGATTCGTATTTGTCCGACACACTGTGTGACCGACTTTGCAGCGAAGCTGCTTGTTTGACTATGCATTCGACTTAGTGATCATGTACCCCAACCAGTAAGTACACCACGGAAGTAACGTGTGTATAAACCTGCATTACCGTGCATGTGGTTACCATCAATAGTGAATGTTCCTGTAGAGTCATGCTGTACAAAAACAATTAATAAATTAAACTCCTAACAACACCCCGCTCCTCCAGAGGCTAAGTGTTGTAGGGCAGCAACCTCCGGGAAAGAACCAGGAAGTAACGTTAAAAAATGGTGTCCTACCATGTTTTTTTTTTGTTTTGTTTTTTAAACACCTGTTAAACCAGGATCTGAACCAGTGTCCATGCAATCACAATGTTCACTATGGCCGGGAAGCCTAACCACTTGGCTACAGAGCCACCTGTAAAAACAATAAGCAAAGCTGCTGCAGGTGAGGCCTGAACTCACCATGTTTGCAGTGCTCAACAGATACTGTTTAATAAGCACTGTGTGCTGACCAATTAGTCTTGCTTACTGCAAAATAGATTTTTAATGTCAGCATATTATTTTTATATATATATATATATATATATATATATATATATATACATACATACAACAATGTATATTCACACATACTCAGACCTTAATAATAAGAATTTACTTACCGATAATTCTATTTCTCGTAGTCCGTAGTGGATGCTGGGGACTCCGTCAGGACCATGGGGAATAGCGGGCTCCGCAGGAGACAGGGCACATCTAAAAAGCTTTTTAGGTCACATGGTGTGTACTGGCTCCTCCCCCTATGACCCTCCTCCAAGCCTCAGCCAGGTACTGTGCCCGGACGAGCGTACACAATAAGGAAGGATCTTGAATCCCGGGTAAGACTCATACCAGCCACACCAATCACACCGTACAACTTGTGATCTGAACCCAGTTAACAGTATGATAACAAAACGAAGTAGCCTCCGAAAAGATGGCTCACAACAATAGTAATAACCCGATTTTTGTAACAATAACTATGTACAAGCATTGCAGACAATCCGCACTTGGGATGGGCGCCCAGCATCCACTACGGACTACGAGAAATAGAATTATCGGTAAGTAAATTCTTATTTTCTCTAACGTCCTAGTGGATGCTGGGGACTCCGTCAGGACCATGGGGATTATACCAAAGCTCCCAAACGGGCGGGAGAGTGCGGATGACTCTGCAGCACCGAATGAGAGAACTCCAGGTCCTCCTTAGCCAGAGTATCAAAATTTGTAAAATTTTACAAACGTGTTCTCCCCTGACCACGTAGCTGCTCGGCAAAGTTGTAATGCCGAGACTCCTCGGGCAGCCGCCCAGGATGAGCCCACCTTCCTTGTGGAATGGGCATCTACATATTTCGTCTGTGGCAGGCCTGCCACAGAATGTGCAAGCTGAATTGTACTACAAATCCAGCGTGCAATAGACTGCTTAGAAGCATGAGCACCCAGCTTGTTGGGTGTATACAGTATAAACAGCAAGTCAGACTTTCTGACTCCAGCCGTCCTAACTATATATATATATATATATATATTTTTAGGGCCCTGACCACGTCTAGTAACTTGGAGTCCTCCAAGTCCCTAGTAGCCGCAGGCACCACAAGAGGTTGTTTCAGGTGAAAACGCTGACACCCCTTCATGAAGAAACTGGAGACGAGTCCCAGTTCTGTCCTGTTCAAATGGAAAATTTTAATATGGGCTTTTGTAAGACAAAGCCGCCCATTCTGACAATCGCCTGGCCGAGGCCAGGGCTAACAACATGGTCACTTCCCATGTGAGATATTTGTCAACAGCATGGTCACTTTCCATGTGAGATATTTCAAATCCACAGATTTGAGCGGTTCAAACCAATATGATTTTAAGAAATCCCAACACTATGTTGAGATCTCACGGTGCCCCTAGGGGCACAAAAAAGCTGTATATGCAATACATCCTTTACAATCTGGACTTCAGGAACTGAAGTCAATTCTTTCTGGAAGAAAATCTACAGGGCCGAAATTTAAATGTTAATGAACCCCAATTTGAGGTCCAAAACACTCCTGTTTTCAGGAAGTGTAGAAATCGACCTAGTTGAATTGCCGTTGTGGAGCCTTCCTGGCCTCACCCACGCAACATATTTTCACCACATGTGGTGATGACGTTGTGCGGTCACCTCCTTCCTGGCTTTGACCAGGGTAGGTATGACCTCTTATGGAATGCCTTTTCCCCTCAGGATCCGGCATTCAACCGCCATGCCGTCAAACGCAGCCGCGGTAAGTCTTGGAATAGACATGGTACTTGCTGAATCAAGTCCCTTCTTAGCTCCCCAGGCCCTTAGTCCTCTGTGAGCATTTCTTGAAGTTCCGGGTACCAAGTCCCTCTTGGCCAATCCGGAGCCACTAGTATAGTTCATACTCCTCTATGTCTTATAATTCTCAATACCCTGGTTATGAGAAACAGAGGAGGGAACACATACACAGACTAGTACACCCACGGTGTTACCAGAACATCCACAGCTATCGCCTGAAGGTCTCATGACCTGGCGGAATACCTGTCCCGTTTTTGTTCGGGCGGGACGCCATCATGTCCACCTTTGGTCTTTGCCAACGGTCCACAATCATGTTGAAAAACTTCCCTATGAAGTTTCCACTCTCCCGGGTGGAGGTCATGCCTGCTGAGGAAGTCTGCTTCCCAGTCGTCCACTCCCGGAAAGAACACTGCTGACAGTGCTATCACATGATTTTCCGCCTAGCGAAAAATCCTTGCAGTTTTCACTGCCCTCCTGCTTCTTGTGCCGCCCTTCTGTTTACGTGGGCGACTGCCATGATGTTATCCCACTGGATCAATACCGGCTGACCTTGAAGCAGAGGTCTAGCTAAGTTTAGAGCATTATAAATTTGCTCTAAGCTTATTTATGCGGAGAGAATTCTCCAGACTTAATCACACTTCCCTGGAAATTTTTTCCCTGTGTGACTGTTCCCCAGCCTCTCAGGCTGGCCTCCGTGGTCACCGGCATCCAATCCTGAATGCCGAATCTGCGGCCCTCTAGAAGATGAGCACTCTGTAATCACCACAGGAGAGACACCCTTTTCCTTGGATATAGGGTTATCCGCTGATGCATCTGAGGATGCGATCCGGACCATTTGTCCAGCAGATCCCACTGAAGAGTTCTTGCGGGAAATCTGCCGAATGGAATTGCTTCGTAATAAGCCACCATTTTTACCAGGACTCTTGTGCAATGATGCACTGACACTTTTCCTGGTTTTAGGAGGATCCCGATTAGCTCGGATAACTCCCTGGTTTTCTCCACTGGGAGAAACACGTTTTTCTGGACTGTGTCCAGAATCTTCCCTAGGAACAGTAGACGTGTCGTCGGAAAAAGCTGCGATTTTGGAATATTTAGAATCCACTCGTGCTGTCGTAGAACTACTTAAGATAGTGCTACTCCGACCTCCAACTGTTCTCTGGACCTTGCCCTTATCAGGAAAGCGTCCATGTTTCTTTTAAGAAAAATCATCATTCCGGCCATTACCTTGGTAAAGACCCGGGGCGCCGTGGACCATCCAAACGGCAGCGTCTGAACTGATAGTGACAGTTCTGTACCAGGAACCTGAAGTACCCTTGGTGAGAAGGGCAAATTTGGACCTGTAGGTAAACGTCCCTGATATCCAGTGACATCATATCGTCCCCTTCTTCCTGGTTCGCTATCACTGCTCCGAGTGACTCCATCTTGATTTGAACGCTTGTATGTAAGTGTTCAAATATTTCAGATCTCACCGAGCCGGTTGGCTTCAGTACCACAATATAGTGTGGAATACTACCCCCTTCCTTGTTGTAAGAAGGGTACTTTGATTATCACCTGCTGGGAATACAGCCTGTGAATTGTGTGAGGGGGAGACGTCTCGAATTTCCAATGTACACCTGGGATATTACATGTAGGATCCCGGAGTTCCCTTGCGAGTGTTGCTGAAACTCTTGAGATGACCCCCTACCGCACCTGAGTCCGCTTGTACGGCCCCAGCGTTATGCTGCGGACTTGGCAGAAGCCGTGAGGAGCTTCTGTTCCTGGGAATGAGCTGCTTGCTGCAGTCTTCTTCCCTTTCCTCTCCCCCTGGGCAGATATGACTGGCCTTCGCCCGCCTGCCCGTATGGGGACGAAAGGACTGAGACTGAAAAGACTGTGTCCTTTTCTGCCAATATGTGACTCGGGGTAACAAAAGGTGGATTTTTCAGCTGTTGCCATGGCCACCAGGTCCAATGGACCGCCCCTTTATACGGCAATACTTCCATATGCCGTCTGGAATCTGCCTCACCTGACCACTGTCGTGTCTTCGTCTGGCAGATATGTACATCACATTTACTCTTTGATGCCAGAATGCAAATATGCCTCTGCGCATCACACATATATAGAAATGCATCCCTAAAATGCTCTATAGACAATAAAATCCTGTCCCTGTCAAGGGTATCAAAATTTTCAGTCAGGAAATCCGACCAAGCCCCCTCAGCGCTGCACATCCAGGCTGAGGCGATTGCTGGTCGTAGTATAACACCAGTATGTGTGTATATACTGTTATGATATTTTTCAGCTTCCTATCAGCTGGCTCCTTGAGGGCGGCCGTATCTGGAAACGGTAACGCCATGTTTTTTATATGCGTGTGAGCGCCTTGTCCACCCTAAGGTGTGTTTTCCAACTCGCCCTTACTACTGGCGGGAAAAAAAAGGTATACCTCCCATAACTTTCTGTCGGAGGAACCCCACGTATCATCACACACTTCATTTAATTTATCTGATTCAGGCAAAACTACAGGTAGTTTATTCCCACCCTACAAAATACCCTTATTTGTGGTACTTGTGGTATCAGAAATACGTAACACCTCCTTCATTGCCCTTAACATGTAACTTGTGGCCCTAAAGGAAAAATACGTTTGTTTCTTCACCGTCGACACTGGGGTCAGTGTCCGTGTCAGTGTCTGTCGACCGACTGAGGTAAATGGGCGTTTTTACAAGCCCCTGACGGTGTCTGAGACGCCTGGACCGATACTAATTTGTCCGCCGGCTGTCTCATGTCGTCAACCGGCTTGCAGCGTGTTGACATTATCACGTAATTCCATAAGTAAGCCATCCATTCTGGTGTCGACTCCCTAGAGAGTGACATCACCATTACAGGCAATTTTCTCCGTCTCCTCACCAACATTTTCCTCATACATGTCGACACACACGTACCGACCTACAGCACACACATACAGGGAATGCTCTGATAGAGGACAGGACCCACTAGCCCTTTGGGGAGACAGAGGGAGAGTTTGCCAGCACACACCAAAAGCGCCATAATGTATATAACAACCCTAGAAGGTGTTGTTTCTATATATGGGCTCTTAATATATAATTATATCGCCAATTTATGCCCCCCTTCTCTTTAACCCTGTTTCTGTAGTGCAGGGGAGAGTGGGAGCCTTCCTCACCAGCGGAGCTGGTCAGGAAAATGGCGCTGAGTGCTGAGGAGAATAAGCTCCGCCCCTTTCACGGCGGGCTTTTCTCCCGGTTATTAGGAAAACTGGCCTGGGTTAAATACATACATATAGCCTTAATGGCTATATGTGATGTATTTATTTGCCAAATAGGTATTTATATTGCTGCCCAGGGCGCCCCCAGCAGCGCCCTGCACCCTCCGTGACCGTGTCAGTGAGCCGTGTAGCAACAATGGCGCACAGCTGCAGTGCTGTGCGCTACCTCTCTGAAGACTGTGAAGTCTTCTGCCGCCTGTTTCCGGACCTCCGTTCCGCCGTCTTTCTTCAGCGTCTGTAAGGGGGATCGGCGGCGCGGCTCCGGGACGAACCCCAGGCTGACCTGTGTTCCGACTCCCTCTGGAGCTCAGTGTCCAGTAGCCTAAAACTTCAATCCTCCTGCACGCAGGTGAGTTGCAAGTCTCTCCCCTAAGTCCCTCGTTGCAGTGATCCTGTCGCCAGCAGGAATCACTGATTAGAAACCTAAAAAAAAACTTTACTAAACAGCTCCTTAAGAGAGCCATCCAGTTTGCACCCTTCTCGGACGGGCACAAAAACCTAACTGAGGCTTGGAGGAGGGTCATAGGGGGAGGAGCCAGTACACACCATGTGACCTAAAAAGCTTTTTAGATGTGCCCTGTCTCCTGCGGAGCCCGCTATTCCCCATGGTCCTGACGGAGTCCCCAGCATCCACTAGGACGTTAGAGAAAAATATATATATTCCATATATGCATACATACACATATATATTATATACCCATATACATATATCCAGACACATCCTGATACAGAGGTATAATAATTTTTTAGAAGTCTGAAACTAAATGTGACCTCACATAGGCTTAAAACCTGAGATGACTGCTGCTTAACCACAGCTTAGTTAATGGGCCCTATCTAGTGGCCGGCGCCGGGAGCGCGCTCTTGGTAGCGGGCTCTGGAGAACTATCATGACTGTAAAAACCTATGGTAGGTTTATATTGATAGTGTAAGCCCAAACTGAGCTAACCAGAATGTATCTTTTTTTTTTTTTTTTTACAGTTTAAACTAGCATGCATTAGTATGCAATCTAGTTGGATCACCAGTCTCCCCCAGATGGCAAACAATGGGGGTCATTCCGAGTTGTTCGCTCGTTATTTTTTTCTCGCAACGGAGCGATTAGTCGCTAATGCGCTTGCGCAATGTCCGCAGTGCGACTGCGCCAAGTAAATTTGCTATGCAGTTAGGTATTTTACTCACGGCATTACAAGGTTTTTTCTTCGTTCTGGAGATCGTAATGGGATTGTCAGGAAGTGGGTGCTTCTGGGCGGAAACTGGCCGTTTTATGGGAGTGTGTGAAAAAACGCTACCGTTTCTGGGAAAAACGCGGGAGTGGCTGGAGAAACGGAGGAGTGTCTGGGCAAACGCTGGGTGTGTTTGTGATGTCAAACCAGGAACGACAAGCACTGAACTGATCGCACTGGCAGAGTAAGTCTCGAGCTACTCAGAAACTGCACAGAGAAGTCTTTTCGCAATATTGCAAATCTTTCGTTCGCAATTTTGATAAGCTAAGATTCACTCCCAGTAGGCGGCGGCTTAGCGTGTGCAAAGCTGCTAAAAGCAGCTTGCGAGCGAACAACTCGGAATGACCCCCAATATGCAACACTGCTTAGCTTCCAAAATCAGATGAGTTTGGGTGTATCCAGTGTGGTGTGGCTGTAGATTAAAATATACCTACAGCACCTTGTACTCCCAGGTGGCTAATCAGGCCCAACACTGCTTAGCTTCCAAAATCAGATGAGATTGGGCGTATCCAGTGTGGTGTGGCCAAGTGGATAAAGCCAAAGCTGCTGCAGGTGAGACCTGAACTCGCAATGCTTGCAGTGCTCCACAGATACTGTTTTATAAGCACCATGTGCTGACCAATTGTTATAACATATCTTACTTACAATAGTGAACAAAGTCAGTATTTGGCTGCCACGGCCATGATTCAGATTTGCAGTCTTTAGGATAATATCATTATAAATAATAGTAAGAGAAAGTGTATATCCATGTTTTAGACATGGCAGGGAAACTGCTTATTAGTAATTGCTGGTGTCTTACTCATGCAGACGGACAATACAAAAAATACAAAGACAGACAACTTGCGCGACTCAGTAAATAGCACTAAGGTGTCTCTATAAATATATATCTGGCCAAGTGCAGTGCACGCCAGCAATATGCCTGATCCCAAATTCCCCTTAACACCCCTGCGCCTTCAATGGAGGAGAGATGTAACACAGGAAATTCTGGAAATACAACAGGAAAAACAACAAGAAGCATGGTTAATATGTCCCCATGCTCACAGTATAACACAAAGTGCCGACTTATAATTATGTAGGCAGATTTAATAAGCATCTTATGTTGCACTCAAACCTGCACATATAACTTGTATCCTGTTTTAACAAAGACTTCATAGCCTATTGTAATACATATGCAGCGCTGCTGTATTCCCTTTATCAATAAGAGTTGAATCATGAGCTTTTATCCAGTGACCCTGACATTTCGTGTTCAGGGAATATCACTGTGGCAGCAAAGTTACTCACTAGGCTATGGAGCCTACCTTTTGACTCATTTGTGTGCCCCCCCCGTGCTCCGTGTACCGTTCTCTATACACGGAGCCGGCTATGGTGGAGAGGGAGCCAAGCGGCATCGAGGGCCGGGGAGCGCGCTGTATAGAGCCGTGGAGAGGCCTATGCATAAAACCATGTGGCCGACGCAGCTCAGAGCGGCGGGGGAGACAGCCTAAACAGCAGCGCTGGAAGCGGCGGGCGGCCACACACACACACAGTATCCCACACAGTGGCGCGGCAGCGTGAGCTGACCGCCCCGTTCAACATACCTGGACCCTGTGGTGAGGGCTATGACGGGCCTTCTCTGTAAGTTCCGTCCAGCCTTTACTGCAGGTTTTAGTCCTGCACGTGGTAGTGAGGGAGCTCTTTTTAGAGAGGTCCGACACCCACAGCTGCTAAAGCAGCCTTCACTATCCCAGACCCACGCCTATTGGAAGGTGGGAAGGGATGTGGTAAATCGTTGAAAAAAGAAAAAAACTTAGAAAAAATTCCAATGAAATGTGGACAAACTCCACAAGCCTTCTAACTGTGTCGAGCACAGAAAAAACACTGAGGTACTCAGGGATATGGAGGGGAGGTGTAGTTTCAAAATTAATTTATTCAGTGCCTTCTTCCTGTGGAAGCCGTCCATATCCCAAGAGTACTCCTAGTGGATGAAAAAGAAACTTGTTTAACCACTTTCTAACACTTAAACCTGTCCGGTTTCTTAGGGGCAGCATCAGGCTCCGGGTCATCAGTAATTTGAAGAATGATCCTGATAGCTTCCAACAAGTCAGGAACATCCACCTGTGAAACAGATTCCCCATCAGAAGCGTCGGGAACAGAATCTGTGGGGTCAGTATAAACGCCAGCCTGGGACGTTGGTGGATTGTGAGGAAGTAATGGCCTGCTTAGAAGACCCCTTGGTCTTAGGCAGGCGAGGGTTAGACTTCTGAGTAGTCAGTGATTGGATCAATTGCTGTAACTGAGCAGACAGTTGATCTGCCCATGGCGGGTTAACCGCGGGGACCATAAGCGGTTGTACCGACACAGGAGGTACCACAGGGGGCGTTAATCTAGTTATCAGCATATTCAATAGTGTGGAGAAGGTAGCCCAAGGTGGGTCAGTTTGAACCCCCGTTGCTACAGTCCCACTTGGGGGTAAGAATCCCCCAGAACCTGAACCCTCAAGCTGCTATGTTTTCCTCAAACGTGTCTTCATGGTCACCACCACGCAATGTAGAATCAGCCCCAGCACCATTGCCCTTTGTAGCCGACATATCCGAAAGCTCAATGCAAGGCAACCCAGTACAATATCAGCAGCACAATACCTGACAAGAACCCCCTGTGTAGTGTATCAGCACAAACAGGAAATTCAAGAGGTATATGGTGACTAAAAATCAGAGAAAAATACACACTGGGGTATATGCAATTGCGGTCGAATTCGCGGCAATTTTCGCCGTTTTTTAATTCGACTCAATTCGACAGGTGAATCCCGGAAGGTGGCTTCCGGAATTCACCATATTCAATGAAAAACGGATTCGCCAGAGTCGCGGGCGAAAATCGGCCGATTTGGCGGATTTTGCCGCGATTTTAAAAAACGGTAAAAAAACGTGAAAAACCCGGAAAAAAAATGGCGTGGGGTCCCCCCTCCAAAGCATAACCAGCCTCGGGCTCATCGAGCTGGTCCTGGTTCTAAAAATGCAGGGGAAAAATTGGCCAGGGATCCCCCGTATTTTTAAAACCAGCACCGGGCTCTGCGCCTGGTGCTGGTGCCAAAAATACGGGGGACAAAAAGAGTAGGGGTCCCCCGTATTTTTAACACCAGCATCGGGCTCCACTAGCTGGACAGATAATGCCACAGCCGGGGGTCACTTTTATGCCGTGCCCTGCGGCCGTGGCATTAAATATCCAACTAGTCACCCCTGGCCGGGGTACCCTGGGGGAGTGGGGACCCCTTCAATCAAGGGGTCCCCCCCCCCAGCCACCCAAGGGCCAGGGGTGAAGCCCGAGGCTGTCCCCCCCCCCATCCAATGGGCTGCGGATGGGGGGGCTGATAGCCTTTTGTGATAATAAAAAGATATTGTTTTTTCCAGCAGTACTACAAGTCCCAGCAAGCCTCCCCCGCAAGCTGGTACTTGGAGAACCACAAGTACCAGCATGCGGGAGAAAAACGGGTCCGCTGGTACCTGTAGTACTACTGGGAAAAAAATACCCAAATAAAAACAGGACACACACACCTTGATAGTAAAACTTTATTACACACTACCGACACACACATACTTACCTATGTTGACACGCCGACTGCCACGGTCTCCGACGATCCGAGGGTACCTGTGAAAAAATTATACTCACCTTCCAGCGTCCAGAGATAAATCCACGTCCAGAGAGTAAAATCCACGTACTTGTTTAAAAAAAAAAACACGCAAAAACCCGCTCCATACCGGACTACAAAGGGGTCCAATGTTTTCACATCAGACCCCTTTCTCCCGAATGCCGGGACATCACGTGACTCCTGTCACTGACGTCCCTTCAGCCAATCAGGAAACGCTACTTCCGTGGCGCTCACCTGATTGGCTGTGCGCTGTCTGTACTGTGACAGCACATCGCAAAGCCGCTCCATTACTTTCAATGGTGGGAACTTTGCGGGTAGCGGTGGGGTCACCCGCCGGTCAGCCGCTGACCGGCGGGTGACCTTACCGCTAGCCGCTAAGTTTTCACCATTGAAAGTAATGGAGCGGCTTTGCGATGTGCTGTCACAGTACAGACAGCGCACAGCCAATCAGGTGAGCGCAACGAAGTTGCGCTTCCTGATTGGCTTAGAGACCTTTCTGTGACAGCTGTCACTGACAGGTCTCATTCGTGGAAAGGTGTCCCATGTGTCAGCATGGGACCCCTTTCAGTCCGGCATGGAGCGGGTGTTCGGTTTGTTTTTTTTGCCAAGTACGTGGATTTATCTCTGGACCATGGCTGAGGTGAGTATATTGATCTTTTCTTTTCAGGTATCCGTGGATTCTACATGGAGAAGAGGACCGATGTCGGCGTGTGAACATAGGTAAGTATGTGTGTGTCGACGTATGAAATAAAGTTTTACTGTCGACGGTGTGTGTGTCCTGTTTTTATTTGGGTATTTTTTTCCCAGTAGTACTACAGGTACCAGCGGGCCCGTTTTTCTCCCGCATGCTGGTACTTGTGGTTCTCCAAGTACCAGCTTGCGGGGGAGGCTTGCTGGGACTTGTAGTACTGCTGGAAAAAACAATATCTTTTTATTATCACAAAAGGCTATCAGCCCCCCCATCCGCAGCCCATTGGATGGGGGGGGACAGCCTCGGGCTTCACCCCTGGCCCTTGGGTGGCTGGGGGGGGGGGGACCCCTTGATTGAAGGGGTCCCCACTCCCCCAGGGTACCCCGGCCAGGGGTGACTAGTTGGATATTTAATGCCACGGCCGCAGGGCACGGCATAAAAGTGACCCCCGGCTGTGGCATTATCTGTCCAGCTAGTGGAGCCCGATGCTGGTGTTAAAAATACGGGGGACCCCTACTCTTTTTGTCCCCCGTATTTTTGGCATCAGCACCAGGCGCAGAGCCCGGTGCTGGTTTTAAAAATACGGGGGATCCCCTGTCAATTTTTTCCCCGCATTTTTAGAACCAGGACCAGCTCGAAGAGCCCGAGGCTGGTTATGCTTTGGAGGGGGGACCCCACGCCATTTTTTTTTATGATTTCACCGTTCCAGCATAAAAAAAAAATAAAAAAAATAATATTTTAAAAAATATATAAATAATATTTGTGCCTCCAAAAAAAAAAAAAAAAAAAGTACCTAATCCCTTCTAATATAAATAGATCTGCTATTCCCCCCCAAAAAAACACAAAAAAAATCATGTTTAAATTTTTTTTATTTGTTTTCACCCTCCAAAGTGTGGCGGATTGAAAATGACGAATTTGCTGTCTAAAAGCACTGCTGTCGAATTTCCAAACTTGAATTGAATATGCTTTGGTCGAATTGCAGCACTTGTATCATTGCAGAAAAGTCGAATTTGCAAAAAGTCGAATTTCAAAAAGTCGAATTTTGAAAGTCCGTTTTTTGGTCGGAAAGCACTGAATTGCATAGGCGATTTTTTTTTTTGGTCGAAAATGACCCGAAATTCGACAATTTCGGGAATTCGACCGCAATTGCATATACCCCACTGAGTATATACTGTGAACTACCTATATTAAATGATAAACCCGACGCACTTAGCCCCCTCAGGTTATAGAATATAGGGATAGCAATCTGAGTGAGATACACGGAATGGAGGTCACACAGCAGCTATATGCACACACAGTCACATTGTACAATGCAGAAATTATGACATGCAATAAAACTGCACCGGAGTAGCAATACAGAGTAGTACTATGTATAGATATACACTCAATAGATCTAACAATGCACAGTAAATACTGGATGTATATCACAGGGTACTTGTACTATATAACCCTGCCTAAATAACTAACACTGTCAGCAGACATGTAGAATACTTAAGTGTCCTGTAAAATGCACAGCGCTGACATGCAGGCGGCTTTACAAAGGAGGATTTGCCCAAACAGTCCCAGGATCAGCTCAGCTTGTCCTAATGGCGCCTAAACGCTGATAGGGAGTGAGGGAGAGAGATATGCAGCTCCAGGGCGGGAACATTTACTCTAAATTGCGCACTGGGGGAGGGGCTACAGGTCAAAGCCTTATCCCCCTGCTGGACTTCACCACCGGGCACTGTGGGCTTATATAAACGGTTTATGAGAAAAAAAACGACCTGTGCCCAAGCCCTGGTGGTCTAGTGGGGTCCCTGTACTACCACAGTGTACATGCCAGCACACGCGGCCCGCATCCTACCGGCCGCGCGGGATCGCGATTTACAGTGGGTCCCGCCGGGGGGGCCCACTTCCCTCCTCCCTGAGTGCGGCCACGCGATCCAGGAGAACAGCGGTCGTGTGTGTGACTAACATGGAGAAAAGCGGAGCCTTCGCTTAAAGTACACGGCAACTAGGGCGCGGGAGTATACAGCGCCGCTGGGGGAGGTGATGGAGCTGCAGCAGGAGATGGATGACTGACTGACTGACATCTAACACAGTCAGTGCCTCTGCTGCAGCCCTTGAAGTCTTCATTTATTTCTTAAAAGCTTCTTCTCCGGGCTGCTGGAGCAGCCCCCCTGTTGTATGCCTGCTTACTGCATTGCACCAACTACAAAACTGTGCTCCTGTGCACGGAGGCGGGGTTATAGAGGAGGCGGCGCTATGAATTCTGGGAAGAAGGTCAAAGCTTTGAGCTTGTTGGTGCCTCGGACCAAGATCCTACTCGACAACCCAATGTCATTCCCTGTGAAGCCCAGCGTACCCCGCAGCAGAAATATGATCTTAAGACCCTCAAAACACAGGGATTAAATTGTGACTTTGAGGTGAAGTGGTATTTATGATCATGAATCTGGATTATTTATTAAGAATATGTTTTTTATGACGTACTGTTTTTTATGATGTATTGTGTACTCTTATATATGTGTGTATTACTTCTAGGGAGATTGGGGCATCAAGGTTGTGTCGAGCTCCGGTGGTAGAATGTTTATTATGAAGTTTAGATTCTTCACGTTATTTCCCTATACTGCCTTTTATTATGGGCCACTTATGAATGGGAAACTATAATTCCCAGTATTCTAGTTCACGGAGTATGCACTGATGCAATCACGCCATGGCGCCGATAGGCATCACGCAGTGAAGCATCATTACGAACTACAATTCCGATGATCCTACAGGGTAATGGAGCCAAGTCTGACGCCACCTACGCCGTTACGTGATGACGTATGGCTACGGAGGGCGGGATGAGTGACGCAGGGGCTCCGGCGGATCAGTGACTGGCTTCACTAACGGCCGTAAATGCCCGCTATGGATTACCGGACCCAGCACTGCTCAGTCTGCAACTGGGTGAGCTACTGTTTAGGTGTTTATATGAAGGCATTCACTAACAAACAGTCCGCACACGCTGTTTCCGGTCGGGTACTTCCGGCCGGGAGTGTTTAAAAAGAACAGATAAGGTAATGGTTCTCCATCCTTGAAAAAGACGCCGGGAGTGTTGAAACTAGTTGGAAAGAGTGACCGGGAACATACTGTATATTTCATTTTTACACAGCATCCTGTCTATGGTCGCACCTGGAGCACGAGATAACCTGGGATTTCAGTCTCCCTAGAAATGGTGAATATACCTACTGACCTGGCTTGCTGATGTATTAAGTGTATGTTCCCCATGATATTTAATTCCATTCATTTTTTAAATAAATCAAGTGTTTTACAAATATATGGAAGTATACCTCAATACTTTTTAACCATCAGTCGGGGGTAACGAGGAAAAGAAATCTTGATGTGCATATACACGTGTTGGAAAGAATTTGCTCCATCACACCGATGGCACTATTAATTCCTCCTGTGAAGCATTGGACTCTATGGGGTATATGCAATAGCGGGCGAAATCGCGGCAATTATCGCCGTTTTTTCAATTCGACCAAATTCGCCAGGTGAATTCCGGAAGGTGGCTTCCGGAATTCACCATATGCAATGAAAAACGGATTCGCCAGAGTCGCGGGCAAAAATCGGCCGATTTTGCGGATTTTACCGCGATTTTAAAAAACGGGGAAAAACGGGGAAAAACCCGAAAAAAAAATGGCGTGGGGTCCCCCCTCCAAAGCATAACCAGCCTCGGGCTCATCGAGCTGGTCCTGGTTCTAAAAATGCAGGGGAAAAATCGGGCAGGGATCCCCCGTATTTTTAAAACCAGCACCGGGCTCTGCGCCTGATGCTGGTGCCAAAAATACGGGGGACAAAACGAGTAGGGGTCCCCCGTATTTTTAACACCAGCATCGGGCTCCACTAGCTGGACAGATAATGCCACAGCCGGGGGTCACTTTTATATAGTGCCCTGCGGCCGTGGCATCAAATATCCAACTAGTCACCCCTGGCCGGGGTACCCTGGGGGAGTGGGGACCCCTTCAATCAAGGGGTCCCCCCCCCCCAGCCACCCAAGGGCCAGGGGTGAAGCCCGAGGCTGTCCCCCCCCATCCAATGGGCTGCGGATGGGAGGGCTGATAGCCTTTGTGTTAAAAAAAAAGATATTGTTTTTTCCATTAGTACTACAAGTCCCAGCAAGCCTCCCCCGCAAGCTGGTACTTGGAGAACCACAAGTACCAGCATGCGGGAGAAAAACGGGCCCGCTGGTACCTGTAGTTCTAATGGAAAAAAAATACCCAAATAAAAACAGGACACAGACACCGTCGACAGTAAAACTTTATTACACACTGCCGACACACACATACTTACCTATGTTCACACGCCGACATCGGTCCTCTTCTCCATGTAGAATCCCGGGGTACCTGAAAATAAAAGATCAATTATACTCACCTCAACAGGCTCCAGAGATAAATCCACGGACTTGGCAAAAAAAGAAAACGAACAACCGGACCTGCGGACCGAAAGGGGTCCCATGCTGACACATGGGACCCCTCTCCCCGAATGCCGGGACATCACGTGACTCCTGTCACTGATGTCCCTTCAGCCAATCAGGAAGCGCTACTGCCGTGGCGCTCATCTGATTGGCTGGACGCCGTCTGTACTCTGACAGCGCCTCGCACAGCTCCCTCCATTACTTTCAATGGTGGGAACTTAGCGGCTAGCGGTGGGGTCACCCGCCGGTCACCGCTGACCGGCGGGTGACCTCACCGCTAGCCGCTAAGTTCCCACCATTGAATATAATGGAGGGAGCTGTGCGATGCGCTGTCACAGCGATCAGCCAATCAGGTTAGCGCAACGAAGTTGCGCTTCCTGATTGGCTTAGAGACCTGTCAGTGACAACTGTCACTGACAGATCTTAATCGTGGATAGGTGTCCCATGTGTCAGCATGGGACACCTTTCAGTCCGTTTTTGGTGCGGGTAAATGCGCTTTCTTTTTTTGCCAAGTCCGTGGATTTATCTCTGGAGCCTGTTGAGGTGAGTATAATTGATCTTTTATTTTCAGGTACCCCGGGATTCTACATGGAGAAGAGAACCGATGTCGGCGTGTGAACATAGGTAAGTATGTGTGTGTCGGCAGTGTGTAATAAAGTTTTACTGTCGACGGTGTCTGTGTCCTGTTTTTATTTGGGTATTTTTTTTCCATTAGAACTACAGGTACCAGCGGGCCCGTTTTTCTCCCGCATGCTGGTACTTGTGGTTCTCCAAGTACCAGCTTGCAGGGGAGGCTTGCTGGGACTTGTAGTACTAATGGAAAAAACAATATCTTTTTTTTTGAACACAAAGGCTATCAGCCCCCCCATCCGCAGCCCATTGGATGGGGGGGGACAGCCTCGGGCTTCACCCCTGGCCCTTGGGTGGCTGGGGGGGGGGGGACCCCTTGATTGAAGGGGTCCCCATTCCCCCAGGGTTCCCCGGCCAGGGGTGACTAGTTGGATATTTGATGCCACGGCCGCAGGGCACTGTATAAAAGTGACCCCCGGCTGTGGCATTATCTGTCCAGCTAGTGGAGCCCGATGCTGGTGTTAAAAATACGGGGGACCCCTACTCGTTTTGTCCCCCGTATTTTTGGCACCAGCATCAGGCGCAGAGCCCGGTGCTGGTTTTAAAAATACGGGGGATCCCCTGTCAATTTTTTCCCCGCATTTTTAGAACCAGGACCAGCTCAATGAGCCCGAGGCTGGTTATGCTTTGGAGGGGGGACCCCACGCCATTTTTTCCCCGGATTTTACCGTTCCAGCAATAAAAAAAATAAAAAAATAAAAATATTATTTTAAAAAATATATAAATAATATTTGTGCCTCCCCCCAAAAAAAAAAAAAAACCTAATCCCTTCTAATATAAATAGATCTGCTATTCCTAAAAAAAAAAACACAAAAAAAAACATGTTTAAAAATTTTTTATTTGTTTTCACCCTCCAAAGTGTGGCGGAGTGAAAATCGCGAATTTGCTGTCTAAAAGCACTGCAGGCGAATTTCCAAACTTGAATTGAATATGCTGGAGGCGAATTGCAGCATCTGTACCATTGCAGAAAAGGCGAATTCGGAAAAAGGCGAATTGAGAAAAGGCGAATTTTGACGGGCCGTTTTTTTGCGAAAAATGACTGCACTGCATAGGCGAATTGATTTTTGGAGGCGAAAACGGCCCGGAATTCGCCTATTTTGCCAATTCGCCCGCTATTGCATATACCCCATTATCTATATGTAAGTGATCTATGAAATATTACACTATTGTATATTTCTGTATTTTTTGCATGGTAAAATCTTCCTCTAATCAATCACTTATAAGGGAATTTGGTTGGATGAAAAGCCCTGAGGGACAATGGTAGCTATATTTACATATCATTGAAACAACTTTTTATTTGATGTTTATATTGTATTTGGGTGAATAGTTATGCACACTGAAGTTTTCTGTTATTTTGTCTATTTGTTGTTTGCTTCACAAAAAAAAAAAAAACCATCTTCAAAAGATGTAGGCATGTTCTGTGAAGGAAATTATGCAAATCATCAAACTATCCATTTTAATTCCAAGCTGTGAGGCAACAAAATATGAAAAATGGAAGGGGGGTACACTTTAGCAAGATACTGTAAAAAAATAAATAGATAGATCGATAGATCGATCTATCTATCTAGCGAAAATAGAATAATGGGGGGCGCCAATAGTGCATTAAAAGATGACAATTTATTGACACATCATAAAACACAGGTCTAAAAATGTAAGCGTACCAAAGATGGCGGTATAATCACCGCTGATACATTCGTTTTAAAATCAAAGATACAAGATGGATTCACCACTGCATGTTGCCTTGTTCAGCGTCCATCCATAAGCCACGCCCCTACCGGTTTCGTCACCAGGACTTCATCAGAGGGCTTGCATATTAATAAATAAAATAGATTGTCTGTACTGTCACCCATATATGTGATTTCACACAATTAAAAAAAAAAAAAATAGAATTTTGGTTACCTACCGGTAAATCCTTTTCTCGTAGTAGAGGATGCTGGGGTCCACATTAGTACCATGGGGTATAGACGGGTCCACCAGGAGCCATTGGCACTTTGAGAGTTTGAGAGTGTGGGCTGGTTTCTCCCTCTATGCCCCACCTACCAGACTCAGTCTAGAAACTGTGTCCGAGGAAACTGACATCTTCGAGAAAAGGATTTAACACAGATAGTGGCGAGATTCATACCAGCTCACACATACACGGCACATCAAGCTAACCAGCTTGAAAAACTCAACAACTGCTGAAACATTACTTATCAAGTAACAATGCAGTAGCAGTACATAACTAAACAAAGTTGTACTGAACCAGATAACGGTTGCAGGAAAACGCAGCGCTGCGCGGGCGCCCAGCATCCTCTACGGACTATGAGAAAATAATTTACCGGTATGTAACCAAAATACTATTTTCTCTTACATCCTGGGGTCCACATTAGTACAATGGGGATGTACCAAAGCTCCTAGAACGGGAGGGAGAGTGCAGAGGCTCCTGCAGAACTCATTGACTGAACTTCAGATCATCGGAGGCCAAAGTGTCGAACATGTAAAACTTTGCAGACGTGTTCGACCCAGACCAAGTTGCAGCTCGGCAAAGCCGAGACACCCCGGGGCAGCTGCCCGGGAAGACCCCATCTTACGAGTAGAGTGGGCCAGTTTTTTGGACACGGCAATCCGGTCATAGAATAAGCGTGCTGGATAGTGAACCTAATCCAGCGAGAGATCATCTGCTTAGAAGCAGGACACCCAATTTTCTTGGGATCATATAGGACAAACAGAGAGTCCGACTTTCTGTGAGAAGAAGTTCTCTTCACATATATCTTCAGAGCCCTTACAACATCCAAGGACTTTGATGTGATTGAGGAGTCATTAGCCACTGGCACCACAATAGGTTGGTTGATATGAAATGCAGACACAACCTTCGGAAGAAACTGCTGACGTGTCTGGAGCTCAGCCCTATCTTCGTGGAAGATCAAGTAAGGACTTTTACAGGATAAAGACACCAATTCGGACACGCGTCTAGCAGAAGCTAAGGCCAACAACGTGACCGCCTTGCATGTAAGAAATTTGACCTCAACCTCTTGTAGAGGCTCAAACCAATCCGACTGTAGGAACTGCAGCACCACGCTACGGTCCCAAGGCACCGTAAGCGGTACAAAGGGAGGTTAGATGTGCAGAACTCTCTTCAAAAAAGTCTGAACCTCAGGGAGGGCAGCCAATTGTTTCTGGAAGAAAATGGATAGGGCCGAAATCTGGACCTTCACATATCCCAACCTCAGGCCCATATCCACACCTGCATGCAGGACGAAGAGAAAACGTCTGAGTTGAAACTCCACCGTAGGAAACTTCTTGTGTTCACACTAAGAGACATATCTTTTCCAAATACGTTGGTAATGTTTAGACATTACCCCTTTCCTAGCCTGTATCAGGTTAGGAATGACCTTCTTCGGAATGCCCTTCGGAGCAAGTATCAGGCGTTCAACTTCCATGCCGTCAAACGTAGCCACGGTAAGTCTTGATAGGCAAACGGCCCCAGCTGCAGCAGGTCCTCCTGAAGAGGAAGAGGCCTCTGTTCTTCTTGCAGAAAATTCAGAAGGTCTGCGTACCAAGCCCTTCTTGGCCAGTCTGGAGCAATGAGGATCGCTTGAACCCTTGATCTACTTATGAGCTTTAGGATTCTTGAGATGAGTGGGAGTGGTTGAAACACGTACACTGACTGGAAAACCCACAGGGACACCAGGGCATCCACTGCCACTGCTTGTGGGTCCCTCGACCTGGAACAATAATGCCGAAGCTTCTTATTGAGACGAGAGGCCACCATGTCTATTTGGGGTAATCCCCAAAGGTCTTTTATTTCCTTGAACACCTCCGGATGGAGACCCCACTCCCCCTGGATGGAGATTGTGTCTGCTGAGGAAGTCTGCTTCCCAGTAGTCTACTCCCGGAATGAAGATGACTGACAGCACCAATGCGTGTTTTTCTGTCCAGAGGAGTATTCTTGTCGCGTGTAACATTGCCGCTCTGCTCTTCATTCCGCCCTGTCGGTTTATGTAAGCCACTGTTGTTACGTTGTCCGACTGCACTTGAATGGCCCGATTTCTTAGAAGAGGGGCCGCCTGAAGACCGTTGTAGACGGCTCTTAGTTCCAGGATGTTGATGGGCGGGCCAGCTTCCAGGCTTGACCACCGTCATTGGAAAGTTACTCCTTGAGTGTGCATGTGGAGATGAGATCCCGACCACTTGTCAAGAAGATCCAGTTGGAAGGTCCGAGTGTGGAACCTCCCGTACTGTAGAGCCTCGAAAGAGGCCACCATCTTTCCCAACAGGTGGATGCATTGATGAACCGACACCCGGGCTGGCTTCAGGACAACCCGGACCATAGTTTGTATCACCAACGCCTTTTCCTGCGGAAGAAACACCTTCTGCACTTCTGTGTCTAGGATCATTCCCAGAAAGGACAACCTCTGGGTTGGTTCCAAATGTGACATTGGAAGGTTCAGAATCCAACCATGACTCTTGAGGAGGCGTGTTGTGAGAACAATGGACTGCAGCAGCTTCTCCTTGGACGATTCCTTTATCAGCAGATCATCCAGATATGGAATGATGTTCACCCCTTGTTTGTGGAGGAGAACCATCATCTCTGCCATCACCTTGGTAAACACCCTTGATGCTGTGGAGAGGCCGAATGGCAGGGACGGGAACTGGAAATGACAGTCCAGCTATGCGAAACGGAGATAAGCCTGATGCGGCAGCCATATCAGAATGTGGAGGTATGCATCTTTGATATCCATGGATACCAGGCATTCCCCCTCTTCCAGACCTGACATAACCACCCTGAGAGACTCCATCTTGAACTTCTTTAGAAAGGGGTTCAATGATTTTAGGTTCAGAATGGGCCTGACCGAACCATCCGGTTTCGGTACCGCAAAAAGGTTTGAATAGTAACCTGTGGCATGCGCAGGAGGAGGAACTGGCACAATGACCTGTTACTCCACCAGCTTTTGGACAGCTTCTTGTAGTACAGTGCTGTCTGCCAACAGAGCTGGTAAGCCCGATTTGAAAAAAACGATGAGGAGGGAGACTTGGAAATTCCAGCCTGTATCCCTGGGACACAATATCTATCACCCAGGAATCCTGGTCGGATGATACCCAGACGTGACTGAAGTGTCCGAGTCTCGCTCCCACCGGCCCCACCTCCAGGCCGCGTGGTCCACCGCCATGCAGAGGACTGTGGCGTACCTTAAGCAGGCTTTTGTTCCTGGGAACCTGCAGTGGCAGGTTTCTTGAACTTAACTCGACCTCCCCTAAATAGGTATTGGACGGTCTGGCCTTTCTAGGCTTGTTAGGCCGAAAGGACTGTGTTGCAGATGAAGAGAAGGATTTCTTCGGAGCAGGTGCTACTGAGGGAAGAAACAGAGACTTAACCGCTGTAGCCATGGATATCGACGCGTCTAGAGCTTCCCCAAAGAGAGCCTGACCAGTATAGGGTAGGGACTCCACACTTCTTCTGGATTCCGCATCGGCCGACCACTGACGCAGCCACAGTCCCCGACGAGCTGAAACAGACATGGAAGAGATTCCCGCAGCCATGGAACAAAGGTCTTTCATGGATTCTACCATAAAACCTGCTCAATCATATATGTTGCGTAAAAATAATGCAACATCATCCTTATCCATCGTATCCAAATCCTCAAGTAAGGTAGCCGACCACTTTACTATAGCCTTTGCAATCCATGCACTAGCAATAGTGGGACGTAATATGGCCCCTGAAGCAGTGTACATTGATTTAAGTATGTTAGCAATTTTTCGATCAGCCGGCTCCTTTAAGGCGGTAGATCCTGGAACAGGCAAAACCACCTGGGTTGCAGATTCATTACTTGCAACCCTGTCAGAAATCTGAGAAATCCAAGATTTGTTAGAGGAAAACCACTCAGGCTCCCTTGCTGGTATCTGTGCTAAACCAGTGCTATCCTGATTACATGGAATGGGATCATCCTGGGAGGACAAATCCTCTGCAGCATATGACACAGTGTCCCTGGACATAGCTAAGGGAGAAAACCAAACACTCCCCACACACACACACAGGGGAGGGCAAACAGAGTTTCCCCCTTATCAGCGCTGACTGTGCACCTTAATAGGACACACAGTCGTATTACAGCCTCCCCCCTCCCTTCTACAACCCCCTGGTACCGTTTACCGATAGCCGGAGTTGCTGTGGAGGCTCCCGATTCTCCTTCTCAGCGCTGTGCAGGCAGGAAAATGGCGTCGGAATGCTTCTGGGTCCGCTCTGAGGAGAAGCACCGTCCCATTAATGGCGCCGTCTTCCCGCTCTTCATGGATTATACTAGCCTGAGGAATTAGTGCTAGTTGAGATCCGAGGACCCCGACAGGCTTCTGGACCAGTGTAGGGGGGAAAGCGCTCGCCCAGGGCGCTACTCACAGCGCCGCACCATGTACTGCTGAGCCATCCCAGGAGCGCAGTTAATACTGCGCTCCCTCTCCGCTTGCTGGGGGGGGGGGGGGGCGGTGTCTCACTCGCCACAGTTTCTTCAGCTCTGCAAGGGGGTAGCGGCATGCTGCTGGGGCGAGCGGTCCCCTGTGGTGGAGAACAATCAGACCCCTCTGGAGCTCAGTGCCCAGTCAGCGGAGACAGTGGATCAGACCCCGCAGGGCGGACACCGCACTCCCCCTCAGTACCTTGCTGCAGGGAGGCTGTTGCCAGCAGGCTCCTTGTAAAATAAAAAACTCAGGAGAGCTCCCCTAGCTGTGACCGGCTCCTCCGTGTACATTTTCTAAACGGAGTCTTCTAGGAGGCGCATAGAGGGAGGAGCCAGCCCACACTCTCAAACTCTTAAAGTGCCAATGGCCCCTGGTGGACCCATCTATACCCCATGGTACTAATGTGGACCCCAGCATCCTCTAGGACGTAAGAGAAAAATGTTTATGATTGATTACTTAGGTTGGAGTTCACAGTGTTAACATAAAAACAGAAAGTAAAGAAAAATGGCATTTAAGACTTCACAGACCGATATTATATGGAAAATGTGCAACCCAGGAAAAATCTTGGACTTTAACTGCACTTTTTAATTTAGAGAGATGACAAATGACAGATTGTTCAAGACTGTACTTTCATGTGACCAAGGAGGTTCTGCAGATCTTAATTAAGACTGCAAAAATGGAGACAAAATAGAATTCTAAGAAAGTAATGATAAAGTTATAGGCTACAGAACACTATCCAAGTGTATAAAGGATAGATCAAGTATGTTGGGCCAATAATGACGAAATAGTGGGATGAGGCCGGCTCATACCACCCAGACACCGCCTAGACAAGCCCATCACACAAAACTCAGCACCAGAGCAAGACGGAGACTTGTGAAGGAAGCCTCAGAGATGTATCACTCTGAAGGAGACTGGAGTGAATGTGTACCATTCACCCATATTAAGAGCTCGGCATACAAATTGCCTGTATGAGTGTGGAGCTAGAGAAGCCATTACTGAAGAAAAAAAAAATGTTTGGAGCTTGCTAGAAAACAGAGTTACCCAGCTAACATGTTGGTTAAGGTTTTGTGAAAACTAAAGCTCGGGAGGAAAAATCACCTTTCAACAGCACAATGACCAAAGCACTTCAAGGCCAGAGTACCAAAGGAGTGTTTAAACAAAAAGGTGAAAGCTCTAGAAAGCTAAGTCTCATTCGACAAGCTTTGTCTGAACAACCTAGAGAAAATCTGATATTTTGGTCAAAAATCAATTATTGAATTTTGCTATTTGGTCATAAATCAAACTTACTCCCAACAGACAAAGCTGTGATTGCATCAAAAGCTGATTCTGTGAGGGTTGAATACTTATGAAAGCAGTATTATGTATTTATTTTTAACAAATACAGTCTGGAACAACCTGTATATGTCATATGGAATACGAATTTGTTGACTTTTGAAAGCGCGTGTGTGTGTGTGTGTGTGTGTGTGTGTGTGTGTGTGTGTGTGTGTGTGTGTGTGTGTGTGTGTGTGTGTGTGTGTGTGTGTGTGTGTGTGTGTGTAATTCCATTCTAATTATGTAAGTTTAAGGAACCAATACTTGAGTAGTTACAAGTAAAAGGCATAAAGGATTGAGTGTGCCATAAAAATAAATAAAAAATGCTTTATTTATAAGCAGCGAAACTAAAATATACAGTTTATATATAGGTTTTTTTATGGACAGACAGACACACAGGTGTGATACTCACCTGAAAAGGCAGATCAATAACACTGTTCCCAATCTGATTCACGTTTGGCAGAGACCCTCCATAGTACTGCCCCCGACTCTGTCCCAACTGCAAATATTGGGTCTTCTGTAGCTGTAACTAAAAGTGACATAAATCACCTGACATGTAGCGAGCCTTTAAAAAACAATTCTACATTTGACGGACCCAAAAAGAAATAAATTTTGATTACTAAATTGATCCCTAACATTGGTAAACATGGTGAAATCCAAATGTAATAATAGTTAAATATCCCAGTTCATTCATTAGGGAAAAATGGTCTTTATGCAACAATGCTATAGTAGGGGGTAAAGCAAAGTGCTGCATATCACATTTTGGCGCCCTTTGGCAGAAAGTGAATTGGTGCTCCCCCTCCCATATTTCAATGAGTGACAGTGCAGTACAGAGGCGCGCAGCAAAAATTTAGGGCCTTGTCTTCATGGGGAAGGGGACGTGGCTACATAATAGTACCAACTCACATTAGACCATTCAGTAGTGCCGCTTATACACATTGCGCCAGGTAGGGCCCCTTATACAGAATGAGCCAGGTAGAGAACATATTCACATTGTGCCAGGTAAAGCCGCTTACACACATTGCAGCAGGTAGACCACGTTATACACATTGCACCAGGTAAAAAAATAAGAATTTACTTACCGATAATTCTATTTCTCGTAGTCCGTAGTGGATGCTGGGGACTCCGTCAGGACCATGGGGATTAGCGGCTCCGCAGGAGACAGGGCACAAAAGTAAAAGCTTTAGGATCAGGTGGTGTGCACTGGCTCCTCCCCCCATGACCCTCCTCCATACCTCAGTTAGGATACTGTGCCCGGACGAGCGTACACAATAAGGAAGGATTTTGAATCCCGGGTAAGACTCATACCAGCCACACCAATCACACTGTACAACCTGTGATCTGAACCCAGTTAACAGCATGATAACAGCGGAGCCTCTGAAAAGATGGCTCACAACAATAATAACCCGATTTTTGTAACAATAACTATGTACAAGTATTGCAGACAATCCGCACTTGGGATGGGCGCCCAGCATCCACTACGGACTACGAGAAATAGAATTATCGGTAAGTAAATTCTTATTTTCTCTGACGTCCTAAGTGGATGCTGGGGACACCGTCAGGACCATGGGGATTATACCAAAGCTCCCAAACGGGCGGGAGAGTGCGGATGACTCTGCAGCACCGAATGAGAGAACTCCAGGTCCTCCTCAGTCAGGGTGTGCCCCTGACCAAGTATCAGCTCGGCAAAGTTGTAAAGCCGAGACCCCTCGGGCAGCCGCCCAAGATGAGCCCACCTTCCTTGTGGAATGGGCATTTACATATTTTGGCTGTGGCAGGCCTGCCACAGAATGTGCAAGCTGAATTGTACTACACATCCAACTAGCAATCGTCTGCTTAGAAGCAAGAGCACCCAGTTTGTTGGGTGCATACAGGATAACAGCAAGTCAGTTTTCCTGACTCCAGCCGTCCTGGAAACTATATTTTCAGGGCCCTGACAACATCTAGCAACTTGGAGTCCTCCAAGTCCCTAGTAGCCGCAGGTACCACAATAAGCTGGTTCGGGTGAAACACTGACACCACCTTAGGGAGAAACTGGGGAAGAGTCCGCAGCTCTGCCCTGTCCGAATGGACAATCAGATATGGGCTTTTTTGAGACAAACGCCGCCAATTCTGACACTCGCCTGGCCGAGGCCAGGGCCAACAGCATGGTCACTTTCCCTGTGAGATATTTCAGATCCACAGATTTGAGCGGTTTAAACCAATGTGATTTTAGGAATCCCAGAACTACGTTGAGATCCCACAGTGCCACTGGAGGCACAAAAGGGGGTTGTATATGCAGTACTCCCTTGACAAACTTCTGGACTTCAGGAACTGAAGCCAATTCTTTCTGGAAGAAAATCGACAGGGCCGAAATTTGAACCTTAATGGACCCCAATTTGAGGCCCATAGACACTCCTGTTTGCAGGAAATGCAGGAAACGACCGAGTTGAAATTTCTTCATGGGGCCTTCCTGGCCTCACACCACGCAACATATTTTCGCCACATGTGGTGATAATGTTGTGCGGTCACCTCCTTCCTGGCTTTGACCAGGGTAGGAATGACCTCTTCCGGAATGCCTTTTTCCCTTAGGATCCGGCGTTCAACCGCCATGGCGTCAAACGCAGCCGCGGTAAGTCTTGGAACAGACATGGTACTTGCTGAAGCAAGTCCCTTCTTAGCGGCAGAGGCCATGAGTCCTCTGTGAGCATCTCTTGAAGTTCCGGGTACCAAGTCCTTCTTGGCCAATCCGGAGCCACGAGTATAGTTCTTACTCCTCTACGTCTTATAATTCTCAATACCTTGGGTATGAGAAGCAGAGGAGGGAAGACATACACCGACTGGTACACCCACGGTGTTACCAGAACGTCCACAGCTATTGCCTGAGGGTCTTTTGACCTGGCGCAATACTTGTCCAGTTTTTTGTTCAGGCGGGACGCCATCATGTCCACCTTTGGTCTTTTCCAACGGTTCACAATCATGTGGAAGACTTCCCGATGAAGTCCCCACTCTCCCGGGTGGAGGTTGTGCCTGCTGAGGAAGTCTGCTTCCCAGTTGTCCACTCCCGGAATGAACACTGCTGACAGTGCTATCACATGATTTTCCGCCCAGCGAAAAATCCTTGCAGTTTCTGCCATTGCCCTCCTGCTTCATTGTGCCGCCCTGTCTGTTTACGTGGGCGACTGCCGTGATGTTGTCCCACTGGATCAATACCGGCTGACCTTGAAGCAGAGGTCTTGCTAAGCTTAGAGCATTGTAAATTGCCCTTAGCTCCAGTATATTTATGTGGAGAAAAATCTCCAGACTTGATCACACTCCATGGAAATTTTTTCCCTGTGTGACTGCTCCCCAGCCTCTCAGGCTGGCCTCCGTGGTCACCAGCATCCCATCCTGAATGCCGAATCTGCGGCCCTCTAGAAGATGAGCACTCTGTAACCACCACAGGAGAGACACCCTTGTCCTTGGAGATAGGGTTATCCGCTGATGCATCTGAAAATGCGATCCGGACCATTTGTCCAGCAGATCCCACTGAAAAGTTCTTGCGTGGAATCTGCCGAATGGAATCGCTTCGTAATAAGCCACCATTTTTCCCAGGACTCTTGTGCAATGATGCACTGACACTTTTCCTGGTTTTAGGAGGTTCCTGACTAGCTCGGATAACTCCCTGGCTTTCTCCTCCGGGAGAAACACCTTTTTCTGGACTGTGTCCAGAACCATCCCTAGGAACAGCAGACGTGTCGTCGGAAACGGCTGCGATTTTAGATATTTAGAATCCACCCGTGCTGTCGTAGAACTACTTGAGATAGTGCTACTCCGACTTCCAACTGTTCTCTGGACCTTGCCCTTATCAGGAGATCGTCCAAGTAAGGGATAATTAAGACGCCTTTTCTTTGAAGAAGAATCATCATTTCGGCCATTACTTTGGTAAAGACCCGGGGTGCCGTGGACAATCCAAACGGCAGCGTCTGAAACTGATAGTGACAGTTCCGTACCACGAACCTGAGGTACCCTTGGTGAGAAGGGCAATTTGGGACATGGAGGTAAGCTTCCTTGATGTCCAGGGACACCATATAGTCCCCTTCTTCCTGGTTCGCTATCACTGCTCTGAGTGACTCCATCTTGATTTGAACCTTTGTATGTAAGTGTTCAAAGATTTCCCATTTAGAATAGGTCTCACCGAGCCGTCTGGCTTCAGTACCACAATATAGTGTGGAATAATACCCCTTTCCTTGTTGTAGGAGGGGTACTTTGATTATCACCTGCTGGGAATACAGCTTGTGAATTGTTTCCAATACTGCCTCCCTGTCGGAGGAAGACGTTGGTAAAGCAGACATCAGGAGCCTGCGAGGGGGAGACGTCTCGAATTTCCAGTCTGTACCCCTGGGATACTACTTGTAGGATCCAGTGGTCCACTTGCGAGTGAGCCCACTACGCGCTGAAACTCTTGAGACGACCCCCCACCGCACTTGAGTCCGCTTGTACGGCCCCAGCGTCATGCTGAGGACTTGGCAGAAGCTGTGGAGGGCTTCTGTTCCTGGGAATGGGCTGCCTGCTGCAGTCTTCTTCCCTTTCCTCTATCCCTGGGCAGATATGACTGGCCTTTTGCCCGCTTGCCCTTATGGGGACGAAAGGACTGAGGCTGAAAAGACGGTGTCTTTTTCTGCTGAGATGTGATTTGGGGTAAAAAAGGTGGATTTTCCAGCTGTTGCCGAGGCCACCAGGTCCGATGGACCGACCCCAAATAACTCCTCCCCTTTATACGGCAATACTTCCATGTGCCGTTTGGAATCTGCATCACCTGACCACTGTCGTGTCCATAAACATCTTCTGGCAGATATGGACATCGCACTTACTCTTGATGCCAGAGTGCAAATATCCCTCTGTGCATCTCGCATATATAGAAATGCATCCTTTAAATGCTCTATAGTCAATAAAATACTGTCCCTGTCAAGGGTATCAATATTTTCAGTCAGGGAATCCGACCAAGCCACCCCAGCGCTGCACATCCAGGCTGAGGCGATCGCTGGTCGCAGTATAACACCAGTATGTGTGTATATACCTTTTTAGGATATTTTCCAGCCTCTCAGCTGGCTCCTTGAGGGCGGCCCTATCTGGAGACGGTACCGCCACTTGTTTTGATAAGCGTGTGAGCGCCTTATCCACCCTAAGGGGTGTTTCCCAACGCGCCCTAACTTCTGGCGGGAAAGGGTATACCGCCAATAATTTTCTATCGGGGGAAACCCACGCATCATCACACACTTCATTTAATTTATCTGATTCAGGAAAAACTACAGGTAGTTTTTTCACACCCCACATAATACCCTTCTTGTGGTACTTGTAGTATCAGAAATATGTAACACCTCCTTCATTGCCCTTAACATTTAACGTGTGGCCCTAAAGGAAAATACGTTTGTTTCTTCACCGTCGACACTGGAGTCAGTGTCCGTGTCTGTGTCGACCGACTGAGGTAAATGAGCGTTTTACAGCCCCTGACGGTGTTTGAGACGCCTGGACAGGTACTAATTTGTTTGCCGGCCGTCTCATGTCGTCAACCGACCTTGCAGCGTGTTGACATTATCACGTAATTCCTTAAATAAGCCATCCATTCCGGTGTCGACTACCTAGAGAGTGACATCACCATTTCAGGCAATTGCTCCGCCTCCTCACCAACATCGTCCTCATACATGTCGACACACACGTACCGACACACAGCACACACACAGGGAATGCTCTGAGAGAGGACAGGACCCCACTAGCCCTTTGGGGAGACAGAGGGAGAGTTTGCCAGCACACACCAAAAACGCTATAATTATACAGGGACAACCTTTATATAAGTGTTTTTCCCTTATAGCATTTTAATATATATATACATATCGCCAAATAAGTGCCCCCCCTCTCTGTTTTAACCCTGTTTCTGTAGAGCAGTGCAGGGGAGAGCCTGGGAGCCTTCCCACCAGCATTTCTGTGAGGGAAAATGGCGCTGTGTGCTGAGGAGAATAGGCCCCGCCCCCTTTTCGGCGGGCTTCTTCTCCCGTTTTTCTGAGACCTGGCAGGGGTTAAATACATCCATATAGCCCCCAGGGGCTATATGTGATGTATTTTTAGCCAGAATAAGGTACTATCATTGCTGCCCAGGGCGCCCCCCCCAGCGCCCTGCACCCTCAGTGACCGCTGCTATGAAGTGTGCTGACAACAATGGCGCACAGCTGCAGTGCTGTGCGCTACCTTATGAAGACTGAAGAGTCTTCTGCCGCCGTTTCTGGACCTCTTCACTTTTCGGCATCTGCAAGGGGGGTCGGCGGCGCGGCTCCGGGACGAACCCCAGGGTGAGACCTGTGTTCCGACTCCCTCTGGAGCTAATGGTGTCCAGTAGCCTAAGAAGCCAACCCATCCTGCACGCAGGTGAGTTCACTTCTCTCCCCTAAGTCCCTCGTAGCAGTGAGCCTGTTGCCAGCAGGACTCACTGAAAATAAAAAACCTAACAAACTTTTACTCTAAGCAGCTCTTTAGGAGAGCCACCTAGATTGCACCCTTCTCGGCCGGGCACAAAAATCTAACTGAGGCTTGGAGGAGGGTCATGGGGGGAGGAGCCAGTGCACACCACCTGATCCTAAAGCTTTTACTTTTGTGCCCTGTCTCCTGCGGAGCCGCTAATCCCCATGGTCCTGACGGAGTCCCCAGCATCCACTTAGGACGTCAGAGAAAAAGGAATTTAATACCTACCAGTAATTTCTTTTCTCGTAGTCTGTAGTGGATACTGGGGGAAATGTACTTTAGTACCATGGGGTATAGATCGGGTCCACTGGAGCCTGGCACTTTAAAAACCTTTAGTGCGTGTATGTGTCTGCTGGCTCCTCCCCTCTATGCCATTTCTACCAGACTTAGTCTGGGAAACTGTGTCCGAGGAGATGAACATACCACGAAAGAAAAAACAGGTACAACAGCGGTGAGGCACTAAGCCAACACACAATAATAACCGAAAAGGAGCGCGCTAACCAGAACAGAGGATAAGAACACCAACCAAACCAGGATAGCACAGCTATCCCAACAACCTAAGAGGACCGCAACGGCGGGCCAACCAAGCACTTACTCAGGTAAGCAGGAATTGAAGCACTGAGGCGGGCGCCCAGTATCCACTACAGACTATGAGAAAAGTAATTACCGGTAGGTATTAAATTCCGATTATCTAACGTCCTAGTGGATACTGAGGAACTGTACTTTGGGAGCTTTGGGACTTCCCCATGGTACTAAATAGGTGGGAGAGTGCAGAGACCCCTGTAAAACCACCTGACCAAACTGAAGGTCACCTTTGGCCAAGGTGTCGAACCAACAGAATTTCACAAAAGCGTTCAAACCAGACCAAGTAGCAGCTCGACACAATTGTAAGGCCCAGCCGCCCAGGAAGAGCCCACTGATCTCGTCGAGTGGGCCTGAATAGACGTTGGCAAAGGCAGAGCCGCCAAAGTACAGGCTTGTTGAATGGTCAACTTGAGCCAACGAGCAATTGATTGCTTAGAAGCCGGACGACCAATGTTGGTGGCATCATAAAGGACAAACAGCGAATCAGATTTACGATGACGAGCAGTCTTTTTGACAAAAACCTTCAGAGCCCTCATCACTTCCAAGGACCAACGGAAGCGTCAGACAACACTGGAACTACACTGAGTTGATACACATGAAAAGCTGAAACCACTTTTGGTAAAAACTGAGGTTAGGTCCTGAGTATGGGTGACCGGCGGACCATACTGTTACCATTAGGTCAAAATGGTCTAGTGTTCACTCCAGCGGACGGGCAGGGCAGGGCGCGGGGGCTGCGAAGCCGCGCGTGCCAAAAGGGGCATGGCTATGCAAATAGGGGGCGTGTCATGTGCACGTAATGCAAGTGGGCGGTTCAGTCCACAGACGGGGGCGTGGACGGACGGCGCTATCACTGTTGGGGGCGTGCCCAGCATCTACGGAGGTGCTGGGCGCGCCATCACTGTTGGGGCGTGCCCAGCATCTACTGGGCTTCCCCCAAGCTCTCTGACAGTGTGAATGCATGCCGCGCGCATGCGCACGGCATCTTTACACACGGAGATTGGCAGAAAGCGGGCAGCTGTTTTAGCTTTAGTGGAGGTTAAGCAAAGTGCTGCATATCACACTTAAAAAACCCACTTTCAGAAAAAGTAATGTTGGCATATGATATAAATAGAAGTGTATTTTAAAATTATTTTTAACCATGGTGGTTGGATTTTTAGTCTATACCTGTAGCAGTGGTTTTATTTTTTATTTTTCCATTATAGTACATATTCAGTGATTGCGCTGAGCCAAAGAAAAAAAAAAATGGGTCCCAGGGACCCATCACTTTTAAAAATTGGGGTCCTACCAGTCCCTTTTAGGGTCCCATCGGAATGAAGGGTCTTCTTAATCTTATTAATTATTCAAATATAAAAAAAAACAACACATACTTAATTTGAAAACTACAAAAAAGTGTTGCAAGGGTGGGGGGGGACACAATGCTGCTGGGCTGTGTAGCATACAGGACACACTGCGCCAGAGCTGTAACTAGACATTCTGGCGTCCTTTGGCAGAAAGTGAATTGGTGCTCTGAGTACCACGCCGTTGAGGCCAATCCGGGGCAATTAGAGTTACTTAAACGCTTTCACCTCTTAGTCTTTTTATAACCCTTGGGATTAGCGGTAGAGGAGGGAACAGATACACAAACTGGTACGTCCATGGTGACACGTTCACTGCTACAGCCTGTGGATCCCTCGTTCTGGAACAGTAACGGCATAGCTTCTTGTTGAGACTAGAAGCCATTAGATTTATCTGCGACAGCCCCACGGGTGAATTAACTGTTTAAACACGTGGGATGTAGGCCCCATTCCACCGGATGGAGGCCCCATTCCACCGGATGGAGGTCATGTTTGCTGAGGAAGTCCGCTTCCCAGTTGTCCACACCTGGAATGAATAAGGCTGAGATGGCCCTGGCGTTGGCCTTCGCCCAGCAGAGTATTTTTGACACTTCTCGCATCGCCGCTCTTTTTTTTGTTCTCCCTTGTCGGTTTATGTACACCCTCGCCGTGGCATTTACCGATTGAACATGGATCGCCCGATCCTTCACGAGATGGGAAACTTACAGAAGAGCATTGTAAATTGTCCTGAGTTCCAGGATGTTTATCGGCAGAGCAGATTCCTGAATAAACCATGTCCCCTGGAACTGGGACCCTTGGGTCACAGCCCCCCAACCCCGGAGGATGGCATCCGTTATCAGTAGAATCCATGAGGGGATATTGAAATTCCTGCATTCTACCAGGTGAGGAACTTGTAGTGGGATTTCGGAGAGAAGGTCACTTCCTGATGCATGTGAAGGTGGGAGCCTAACCATTTGTCCAGCAGATCCAGCTAAAATGGCCGGGCATGAAATCTGCCGAATTGGACTGCCTTGTAAGCAGCAACCATCCTGCCCAGTAAGCATATGCAAAGATGTACGGATACCTTGCGAGGACGGAGCACTGAGCAGACCAGACCATAGCATGGATAGCCAAGGCCTTGTCCAACGGGAGAAAAACACCTTTTGAGACACTGTATCCAGTATCATTCCCAGGAACTGAAGACGTTGGTCTGGTTCCAGGTGAGATTTCTGAAAATGTAGGATCCACCCATGATCCGTAAGCAGGCGAGTCGTCAGATCGATGCTGTGCAGAAGACGCTCCCTGGACACAGCCTTTATCAGGACATCGTCCAAGTAGGGGACTATGTCGACTCCCATCATGCGCAGTTGCAGCATCATCTCCGTCATGACTTTGGTGAAGACCCTCAGAGCTGTGGACAGGCCAAAGGGCAATGCCTGAAACTGGAAATGGTCATCCAAGATGGCGAACCTGAAGTAAGCCTGATGAGAGGGCCACGTGGGAATTGTGTAGGCAAGCATCCTTGACATCTAGAGATACCAGGAATTCCCTCTCCTACAGAAAGGACACCACTGCCCGCAGGGATTCCATCTTGAATTTGAACACCCACAGACACGGTGTTAGAGACTTCAGGTTCAAGATGGGTCGCACCGAACCGTCTGGTTTTGGAACGACAGAAAGACTGGAGTGAAAACCCCTGTTGTGTAACGGAGGAGGTACTGGAAACACCATCCCTGTCCGCAAAAGTTTTTGAATAGCCTTTTGCAAGGTAACTTTTGCAACGGGCAAAACTGGTAAGCCTGACTTGCAAAATCTGTGAGGAGGAAGTGCTTGAAATCCAGCCGGAATCCCTGGGAAATGAGGACCCTCACCAAAGGATCCTGGGAGGACTTCACCCACACGTGGGCGAAGTGTTGAAGGCAAGCACCTACCTGAAAGTCGCCTTGCTGCTGGAGCCAACCATAGCGCGAAAGGCTTAGCGGCAGGGGATCCAGTAGTCTGGTCCAGGGATGCAGCATTTGCAGGTTTACGGGACTTCTCACGAGATCCTCTCGGAGTGGTGGAGACTCCCCGGCCCCTGCCTCTGAATCTTGCCACACGAAAGGACTGCAAGGAGGGTCCTGTGTAAGAACGTCTAGCAGGTGCCGCAGTCGACAGCAGATAGGTAGACTTACCCGCCATTGCCTGGGAGATCCATTTATTTAACTCGTCCCCAAACAAGGCATCACCTGTAAAGGCAAGATTTTCTACCCCTTTTTGGAATCAGCGTCCGCTGACCATTGACGTAACCACAGAGCACTGCGTGCCTAAACTGCCATAGCAGTAGTGCGGCCATTTATCTTACACAATTCCTTTATAGCCTCGCTCAAAATTTGCAGCATCCTGAATGTGTTGCAGCAGAGTAATGACCTCATCCTTTAATATTATCATCAAACCACTTGACTACTCTCCTGGAAATCCACCCACAAACTATTGTGGGGCGCTGTGCTACACCAGCTGCCGTATATATTGCCTTGAGAGTTGTCTCAATCTTACGGTCAGCAGGGTCTTTAAGGGATATAGCCCCTGGCACCGGCAGTGCCAATTTCTTATACAGTCTGGACACAGACGTATCGACTGACAGGGGGGTTTCCCATACCTTCCTGTCCTCAGCTGGGAGGGAAAAGGTAGATAAAAACCTCTGAGGAATTTTAAATTTCTTGTCAGGGTTCACCCATACCCCCCTGGCCAGGGAGTTTAATTTCTTAGACACAGGAAAAGTGACTGAGGTCAAGTACAACTCCTCATCTGGTTCTGCTTCCTGGTCTGGTATGTGAAAAACCTCTCTTATAGCATAAATGAGGGCCTCCACCCCTGGAGACTGAGAGCTGTCCTCATCATCATCCACATCAGGCTGATCAGAAACAGACTGGAGCACTGGTGGCAGTGAGCGTTTATGTGAAACCAACAGAGGGGGCCGAGAAGCCTTTCTGGTATCTGCTGCTTTAGCCATACAATCCACAGATTGTTTTAACACCTGTCTCTCCTTTTTAGCTGCAGCTAATTCTCAATTTACATTCTGAATCATGCTTTTAAAATTATCTAGCCAGTCAGTTGCCTGAGAACTGTGTCCCTGTGGAGATAAGGTGTAGAGTTACAAGCAGTACACATAACCATGTCAACAGACATATTTACACAACTGTAATACAGCTCACTGAAAAAGCACCTCCACACCGACCCTAGAGAGCCCATGGAGTGACACAGAGAAAACAGAGACCAGCACACAGAACACAGCGCAGTGTGTGAAAATATGTGCATCACCTAAAGATGTGCAGCTGCGCTACCGCTGATGTGCTCCCCCCTGCTATGACCCCCTGGTACCAGTACAGAGCAACAGTGTGGGTCCGTGGAGGAGCAGCGTGCATTTAGCCTGGATGATCCGCAGCAGCAGGAAATAGCGCCTTCCCACCTCTGGTCCCGCTCTCCGGGAAGTCATGCCCCTTGTAATGGCGCGCGGTCCCACTAATGTTTATACTGACTGATTTTAATAGAAAACAGTACACACAAAGCCTAATTGACAGTGAGCACTGTGGAGCATAAGTGCTGAGCCAGTGTAGTCAGTGGAGGGCCCCGCAGCCCGTGACCCATGACATGCCACCAAAACCGCACCGGGGACCCGCTAACAGGGACCCAGGTGTTAACACTCACCACACCTGCGACTCTTCAGCATCTGTTAGAGGGTGGCGGCTAGCTGCTGGCGTGGGCACACACAGTATGGTGTGTGAAACAGCACCTAAGGAGCTCAGTGTCCTGTCAGCTGGGATTACGAACCATTAACCCTCAGGAGGTTGGTTTAAGTCGCACAAAGAAGGTAGACTAATTTCCAACCAGTACTACCTGAAAATAAATAACTAAAATAAAAAATAAAGGAAACTCTCTGGGAGCTCCAGAGAAATGCACCCGGCTCCTTTGGCACATTTTTCTAAACGGAGTCTGGTAAGAGGGGCATAGAGAGGAGGAGCAAGCACACACATACACTAAAGGTTTTTAAAATGCCAGGCTCCAGTGGACCTGATCTATACCCCATGGTACTAAAGTACAGTTCCCCAGTATCCACTAGGACATTAGGTAAAACCCCTAATCACATTGCGCCAGGTACAGCACGTTACACATATTATACCAGGTAGACCACGTTATACACATTGCACCAGATAGAGCACATTATACACACTGGCCACATAATCGTAATAATTCACATTACACCACTTAGTAGTGCCGCTTATACACATTGCGCCAGGTAGAGCACATATACACATTGCGCCGGGTAGCGTCCCTTATACACATTGTGCCAGGTAGACCACGTTAGACAAATTGAGTCTGGTAGAGCATGTTATACACATTGCGCCAGGTAGAACTTCCTATACACATTGCGCCAGGTAGAACCCCCCTCTACACATTGCGCCAGGTAGAACCCCCTCTACACATTGCGCCAGGTAGAACCCCTTCTACAGGGATGTGGTCAAGATGCCACCGGCCGGAATCCCGGCGGTCGAAATACCGACGCCGGAATCCCGACGCCACAATCCCGACATTCTCCCTCCGTGGGTGTCCAAGACACCCATAGAGGGAGAATATAATAGTGTGCCGAGCGCAGCGAGGCACCGTGCCCGCAGCGCGGCGAGGCACCGTGCCCGCAGCGCGGCGAGCGAAGCGAGCCCGCAAGGGTCTGCGTTCCGCTTGCCACCCCTGTCGGGATTGTGTGGTCGGGATTCCGGCATTGGTATTTCGACCGCCGGGATTCCGGCCGACGGCATTTAGTACTGATCCCCTTCTACACATTGCGCCAGGTAGAACCCCCCTCTACACACTGCGCCAGGTAAAACGCCCTCTACACACTGCGCCAGGTAAAACGCCCTCTTCACATTACGTAAGGTAGAACCCCCTCTACACATTATGCCAGGTAGAGCACGCCATACACATTGCACCATGCACAGCACGTTATACACATTGTGTTATACACATTGTGCCGGGTAGCGTCCCTTATACACATTGTGCCAGGTAGACCACATTAGACACATTGCACCAGGTAGAGCACGTTATACACATTGCACCAGGTAGAGCATTTTATACACATTGCACCAGGCAGAGCTTGTTATACACATTGTGCCAGGTAGACCACGTTATAAACATTGCACCAGGTACAGCACTTTGACATATTGCACCACCGCCTCAGACCACCTCCCAGACACTGGGAGAACCCCAGCAGCAAGCCAGCCACCACCTCAGATCCCCCTCCTCAGACGGCGTCGCGGAACCCACCAAAGCAAGCCCATTCACCACCACTTGTTACACTTTGACTCACATGCAGTCATTACCTGATGTCAACCCCGCAGCACGCGACCCGATGACTGTCACACAGACGCTCCCCAGCAGTTCTGTACACTTAGCCAGAGAGCTGCGCCAAGCCCAGACCCCATGGTAAACCCCCAGAGGCATTCACAGTGGCAGCCGGTGCAGCCACCATCGCTAGCATTCCCCAAGGGTACCCCCAGCAGCGGTCACAATAAGTCCAGCCAGCCCCCACCGCAAGAACCACCCAGCCACCACAGCGTGTCCAGCCACCACCCCAAACCCTCAGAATATGTGGGAACCTCCCTTGACAGCATGCCCAGCCACCACCCACCTGTCACTTACACTCACCCGCGGCAAGCTGCACCATGCCCAGACCCTAAGGCTGCATAACCAGGAGAGGCGCCAAAGAGGACGTCCTTCTATACCTTGCAGTCGGGCCAGTATTAATCAGTACAAATGACTGCTGCAGAGCGCATCCCCGGGAACCCACCCACTTCAGAAAATGGAGTCCCAGGTCCTCATAATCTGGTAAAATACGCACCATGGCGCATTTTTGCGATCACTGCATAAGTATAAGATTTCCACAAAATTGGCCTAAATGAAACCACTTATGCTGCTTTCAGATAGCAAATGCCGGATCCCACCGAGAAACGTGTCCTTACCGGGTGGGATCCAGCATTTGCGCTCCTTTGCTGGCTTTCCGACCCGGCAATATACCGGGTCGGTTGCCATAGCAGCGGGGGGCGCAGCAGCAGCGGGGGTGGAGGCGGCGCCGGGAGATGAGCTCATCTCCTACACCACCTCTCCCTATGCTGTGAATGGGAGCCGTGTCGCATCGTAACGGCTCCTATTCACACTGCACCTGACCCGGTATTCAACCCGGTAATAACCCTTCTTTTGTACCGGGTCAGGCGACCCGCTAATTCAGCAAAGGAGCTTTCACATCGCACACTGACCCGTTTCGACACGGCAATATGCTGTGTCGATACCGGGTTAATTTGTGCGATGTGAAAGGGGTATAAGCCACTGGTTCCAGAACTCCACCCTCAAGGTTCCCTAACAGTGCATGTTTTAAGGCTATCCATTTTTTAGCACAAGTGACTTAATTAGTACCTCTTTAATTTCAATATTACCAGGATAAAATCAACAAAATACTGATCTTTAACTTTAAGACATTGGAAAAGACCAAAAGTTCTGACTTGCAATGCTCAGGCACATAAAATATTTTATGAAATTAACACTTTCGCCTTAAATAAAATGTGAATTATACTTTTTATTTAATAGATTTAAATTGCATTTTTTAAACCAATAAGTTTTAATGGATTTGAAATGGTTTTGAAACTATTTTAAAATGTTCTAATGCTAACTTATACTTGTTGAATACAAAAAGCACTAAAATGAGTTGTAAAAAAGAAATAATCAACGAGGTTTAACGTTTTTTTAATTACACATAAGAATCGTCAAGAATAGTCAATCCAAAGAGCAGTAATACGCCAGAAGATAACATGCCCATATTATTGACAGTGAACTGTATTCGTTTAGCAAGGGGGAGCACAGAAGGGCATTATCAATGAAGGGTGACAAGTTCACATCCATGAGCTTTGTTAAGCAGCCACCAAATGCTTCCCAGATATGTACATTGAGATGACTTCTATCTTAGAACAATTATCAGATTGGTACTTTCTATGCATTATTTAAGGAAAAGTTAAGGATAAAGAGAGACTAGCAAGGAGACCAGCATTCACCTGGATGCTGGTTACTAATGACGATCCTGGCTAGATTGGGAACATCAGTCTATAGTGAAAATCAGAATGAGAAAATTATAAACGAGCATGTGCAAATCATGTAATAAATAGTCAGGTAAGTACATTATATCCAGAACACAATTCACTGCCAAAACACCAGATGGTTAGCAGTCACCAAACTCTGTAAATTCAATAAAACACAGCTGTCATGTCTATCCAGGTCCAATAAATATGCTTTGCTTCTGAATACACAAGAATGTTAAATGATCCCTAAGACAACGAACCATTGCACTGAATATACAAATGCATATACGCTAGTATAAATATGCTCTCCCATTATGTGATGAACAAACATAGCATAGGAAATTTTTATTCAAAACAATACATTTGGGATATACTTCATATGGAATTCTACACCTTGGCATCACTTCTACGATCACGGATCCTTTACACAAGAGCAAAATCCTGAAATAAATTTTTGGGTTGTTTGAATACATATTTTACAAGAAGTGCAATTTGCGTGTGCTAATGACATGAACAGTACATGTTGCAATGGAAATAGTGATCCCTATAGTTACTACTCCTGCTCATGGTTAGGAGGACAAGAGACAGCCACAAATTAACCTGGTGTTTTAATAGAAAGAAAAAATAGGATTTTAAATACCTACCAGTAAATCCTTTTCTCGTAGTCCATAAGGGATATTGGGGACACATTAGTACGATGGGGAATAGACGGGGTCCAAAGGAGCCAGGGCACTTTAAATTTCTTCCACTGGGTGTGTTGGCCCCTCCCCTCTATGCCCCCTCCCACAGGCAGTTATAGGTAAAACAGTGCCCAAAGTAGAAGAAAATACTTGAGGTAAGGAACATAACAATAAGTGTGGTGAGATTTATACACCAGCACACCATAACATAACTGGGCCAGCAACATCTGGCAAAATAAACCGCAATGGCTGAACAGGTAACACACCTAACAGAGAACCTGCAAAAAGTCACCGCACAGAGGCGTGCGCCCAATATCCCTTATGGACTACGAGAAAAGAATATACCGGTAGGTATTTAAAATCCTATTTTCTCTAGCATTAATAAGGGATATTGGGGACACATTAGTGCAATGGATGTCCCAAAGCTTCCAGAACAGGCGGAGACTGCCCAAACTGGGTATACTCTTTGGCCAGGGCATAAAATTTGTAGAACTTCACAAAGGTGTTCTTCCCCGACCAGGTAGCGGCTCGACATAGGTGCAAGGCCGAGACTCCACGGGCAGCTGCCCAGGAAGAGCCCACCGATCTAGTAGAGTGGGCCTTTAGAGACTTCGGAACGGAGTAGCCGTGACGTGGCCAGCAGCTAAACATGTGTTTGCAAACATTTGTGACTGATTCTCTGAATTTTATTACCAGATAGGTTCAAGGATGGTTACAGGTAATTTTCAGTGTGCGGAAGGGAATTTAGGGGTGGGGATTTGCACCCCCCTCCTCTCTGTCTGTTGTTAGACTTAGGAACAGGTAAGGCTGCAGACACAGAGGCAAGTTGGATATTAAGTCAAATCCAACGAGCAATGGATTGCTTTGAAGCAGGGCAACCCTTCTTCTGCGCATGATAGAGCACGAACAAGGAATCAGTCTTTCTGATCAGAGTTGTACGCTTGACATAGATCTTCAAAGGCACGCACAGCATACAATGCCTCCGGAGGGGTGGTCTTCAGTATGCCGACTGACGGGATCCCGGCGCCGGGATCCCGACAGCCAGCATACCGACAGTTATTCTCCCTCGTGGGGGGCCACGACCCCCCTGGAGGGAGAATAAAATAGTGTGGCGCGCATAGCGCGCCACCGTGCCCGTAGCGTGGCGAGCGCAGCAAGCCCGCAAGGGGCTCATTTGCGCTCGCCACACTGTCGGTAAGCCGGCGGTCGGGCTCCTGGCGCCGGTATGCTGGTCGCCGGGAGCCCGACCGCCGGCATATCGTAGTGAACCCCTCCGGAGGAGCAGAAACGTCAGAACAGGACGGAACCACAATAGGTTGATTCAGATGAAACACGTGAACAACCTTCGGCAGGAACTGCTGTCTAGTCCGGAGCTCCGGTCTGTCCTCATAAAAGACCAAATACGGACTTTTATACGATAAGGCCTCTAATTCGGAGACACGTCTAGCAGAAGCCAGGGCCAGTAACATCACAGTCTTCCACGTGAGGTACTTGTCTTCTGCAGTCATCAGAGGTTCAAACCAGGAGAACTGTAGAAATCTTAATACCACATCCAAATCCCAAGGTGCCGTGGGCGGCACAAACGGAGGTTGGATGTGAAGCTCCCCTTGCAAGAAGGTCTGAACTTCAGGCACCATAGCCAACTTCTTTTGGAAGATTGAAAGAGCTGAAATTTGAACCTTAATGGGTCCCAGACGTAAGCCTTGATCCACTCCAGCCTGCAGGAAATTAAGAAATCTTCCCAAGTGAAAATCGGCAGATGGATATGTGCGTTCCTCGCACCAGGAGACGTATCTCCGCCAGAGATTATGATAGTGTTTCGACGTCACAGATTTTCTGGCTTGCACCATAGTGGCAATGACCTTTTTGGAAATTCCCTTGTGAGCTAGTATGTTCCGCTCAACTTCCATGCAGTCAAACGAAGCCGCCGTTAGTCCGGGTAGACGAACGGTCCTTGTTGAAGAAGATCCCTTCTGAGTGGTAGAGGCCAAGGGTCTTCAACGGACATGTCCAGAAGATCCGCGTACCACGTTCTTCGGGGCCAATCCAGGGCAAGCAGAATTGCTTGTACTCCTAGATGCCGGATCCTCTTGAGCACCTTCGGGATCAACGGAATCGGAGGAAATATGTAGACAAGCTGGTAAGGCCAAGGCGACGTCAGTGTATCCATTGCGCACACCTGAGGGTCTCTGGTTCGCAAGCAATAGGAGCGAAGTTTCTTGCCGAGGCGAGACGTCATCATGTCGATCTGGGGGCAACCCCACCGGTCGATCTGTTGAAACACTTGAGGATGTAGGCCCCACTCCCCTGGGTGAAGGTCTTGGCGACTCAGGAAGTCCGCTTCCCAGTTGTCCACTCCTAGAATGAAGATTGCGGACAGTGCTATTGCATTTCTTTCCGACCAGAGGAGTATTCTCGAAACTTCTCGCATGCAGGCACTGCTTTTTGTCCTTCCTTGTCGATTGATGTACGCAACAGCCGTGGCGTTGTCTGACTGTACCTGGATTGCTTGGTCCCGAGGCAGAAAGGAAACCTGAATCAGGGCATTGTAGATAGCCCGAAGTTCTAGGATGTTGATCGGAAGTAGGGCCTCTTGGACAGACCACCTGCCCTGGAACTGCACCACCCCACTTCCTCGCAGACTCGCATCCGTCGTGAGGAGAATCCAATCTTGAATTCCGAAGAGACGACCTTCCTGGAGATTGGAAGACTGCAGCCACCACAGGAGTGATATCCTGGCCCAGGGTGACTGTCGAATCATCTGGTGCATCTGAAGATGGGAACCAGACCACTTGTTCAGGATGTCCAGTTGAAAGGGTCTGGCGTAGGACCGTCCATACTGGATGGCCTCATACGAGGCTACCATCTTTCCCAACAAGTTTATGCAAAGATGAATGGAAACTCAAGTCAATCGGAGAACCATGCGAACCATTTCCTGGAGAGTTCTCACTTTGTCCTCTGGGAGGAACACTTTTTGCGCTACAGTATCCAGTAGCATTCCCAGAAACAGGAGCCGCTGAGATGGCTCCAGGTGGGACTTCTGTAGATTAAGGATCCACCCGTGGTGTGACAGAAGGTGTATAGTGCGATCTATATGGAGCAGTAGGAGCTCCCTGGAACTCTGTTTTATCGAGAGATCGTCCAGGTAAGGGACCACGTTGACCCCCTGGACCCTGAGCTGGAACATCATTTCCGCCATCGCCTTCGTGAACACCCTCGGACCTCTAGACAAACCAAAGGGTAACGCCTGGAACTGGTAGTGATCGTTCAGCAGGGCGAACTTCAGATAAGCCTGATGAGGAGGCCAAATTGGGATATGGAGGTAGGCGTCCTTGATAACAGGGGACACTAGGAATTCGTGACGTTCCAGGCCTGCGATCACCGCTCTTGAAGATTCCATCTTGAATTTGAAAACCTTTAGTAAAGGCTTCAAGGACTTCAGATTCAAAAATGTCCTCACAGACCCGTCTGGTTTTGGCACAATGAACAGACTGGAGTAGTAACCTTGTCCTTGCTATTGCAGGAGTACTGGAACAATGACTTGGGACTGGACCAACTTTGTGATGGCCTGTAGTAGCGCAACACGCATATTTTCCAAAGCTGGTAAGCTTTATTTGAAAAATCGTTGGGGAGCAGCACCGTCAAACTCCAGCTTGTAACCCTGAGAAATAAGCTCCCTTACCCAGGCGTCCTGGCAGGAACTTTCCCAGTTGTGGCTGAAGTGACGTAACCAGGCTTCCACTTCGAGATCCTCCCGGGGTGGGTGGTCACCATCCTGCTGAGGTCTCTGCGGAAGCTGAATTGATGCTCTGTTCTTGAGAGCCGGCAATGGCTGGTTTCTTAGGTTTACCCCTGTTGACTCTAGCTGCATTTGATGCACCTCTGGCCCTAGATCGAAATCTGGTGGACTGAAAGGACAGAGTAGACAATCCCGGGTAGGTACGTCTAGCAGGCTGAGCCCAGAGGGAAGAAACGCGGATTTAACAGCAGTAGCTTTGGAGATCCATGCGTCCAATTTGCCTCCGAAAAGCCATTCGCCTGTAAAGGGAAGAGATTCCACATTCCGTTTGAAATCAGCGTCTGCAATCCACTGACGCAACCGTATGGCTCTGCGTGCCGACAGCCATAGCAGTGGTCCCAGCATTAATATTGCCAATCTCTTTTAGGGAGTCACAGAGGACTCTTGCAGTGTCCTGAAAGTGTTTTAGGAAAGCCACCGTAGTAACTAGGGTCATGTCACCCGAGAGACCCTCCTGAATTTGAGTAGCCCAGGAGTGAACTGCATGTGTCATCCAGCAACCTGCAATGACCGGTCTTTGAGACACACCTGCAGCAATGTAGATAGATTTCAGTGTGGCCTCAATTTTTACTCTCCCTCAAGTCCTTTACCGTAAGGATCCCGGAGCCGGGAGTACCGCCTTCTTAGAGAGGCGAGAGACTGAGACGTCTACAGGCGAAGATTCTTCCCAGAATTTTCTACCATCAGGGGCAAAGGGTAATGTATGCAAATACCGTTTTGACACCTGATATTTCTTATCTGGATTCTTCCAGGCTAGCTTAAACAAATCATCTAATTCTTTAGAATCAGGAAATGTGACAGTCAGTTTGTCTTGAGGGAGGAAAAACAACTGCTGATTGCAGCTTCCTCTAGGGTGAGCTTTAAACAAAAAAGTTTAAAATAAAATGAAGAAAAACTCTGGGGCCAGCAGAGTGTGCATCCTCTCCTGAGGGCACTTTTTTCTTAACGGTCTGTGGGAGGGGGCATAGAGGGGAGGAGCCAGCACACCCAGTGGAAGAAATTTAAAGTGCACTGGCTCCTTTGGACCCAGTCTATACCCCATCGTACTAATGTGTCCCCAATATCCCTTATGGATGCTAGAGAAATTAAATTTCAAAAGTTTATGTGCATGATGAAAGAATCATAGAAGCATCCTTCTTTAGTACCAGTTTTAAAAGGATGTAGTTAATATCCCGGCAGTCAGGATCCCGGCTGTCACAATACCGACGCCGGGTTCCCGACCACCGAGAATACTGACAGCTGCGCCAGGGCTATTCCCACTCGTAGGTGTCCATGACACCCATAAAGTCGAGACAGAACCTGTGGTGAGCACAGCGAGCCACCGAGACCACAGGGTGGAGAGTGCAGCGAGCCTGCAAAGGGGCTTTCTAGCGCTCGCCCTGCTGCCGGCATTCTGACGGCCGGGATCCCGGTGTCTGTATACTGACCGCCGGAATACCGTCCGCCGGCGTTCCATCCCCAACCCGCTTTAATAAAATACTAAACTTATACTGGACATGGAACACTTATTAATCTATTATTTGCATGCTTATTATTTAAGTTTTTCTCTGTTCATCAATAAAAAAAAATGACACACAAAATAAAGCACAACCTCAAAAGGAAAACATTAAGCCACATTAGAGATTATAGCTGAAAATAAAGGAAGTGTTTCACAGTAAAAATAGTAAAACTATTAAAGTAATGGACAGTAATGACTAAAAGCTTTTTGTGGCAACACAACACGAGCAAAAATGTAATTATCTTCGAGAGAAAACTTTCACGCCAATTTACATGCAATGCCTTTCTCCTAGAATAAAACTGTAAAAATATTGTACATGTTTATGCTTTCATTGCCCGTATCTCCCAAATATCACAGTTCATGGCAATACGCCTAACTAGAAATGTGAACTTGCAAAGTCAAAAGTCATAATAAGCAGCACTTTCATTTTGTCGAGCGCAAAGAAGGTCATCTACAGCGGGAGGCATTTGATATGCCGGCTTTCGGAATCCCGGCGCTCACCATACCGATACTGGCATACCGACAATTATTCTCCCTCTTAGGGTGTCCACGACATCCCTGGAGAATAAATAGCATGGCACACGTAACGCGCACCGTGTCTGCATCGTGGAGAGTGATACAAGCCCGCAAGGGGCTCTTTTGGGGAGGGGGGCAGGGTATGGGGTGGATGAGGTTTATCCAATTGTCCCTCTTTATCACGCTAAACCCAACTAAAGTAATGGGCGTGATAGTCTCGTTTGGGTACCCAAATGGGTCACTTTTCGTGCATTTGAGCTCGTCAATCCCGGGAGTAGCGTGTTGAAATGATGTTATCGGCAGAAACAACTGAATAGCTGCCGGTGGGCGTGAACAGGTGCGGGAGGAGGCGAAAACATTTGTATACCTCCCCTTGAGTGAATTTGCTCAACTTTACTACAAAATGTGACCTGGGATAAATGCATGAAAGAAAGGAGAATCCATCCTGGAGCCCAAATAAGTGACAACTGAGATAGCAGGAGCATACAGTAAAGGCCATTAGCGGTCTTAAGGAAAGTACCAGAGGTTTTTACAAGGTGTCAAATGGATGATTTTTGCACTTTTTATTAATGGCTGAAAGAAGAAAATGTGCTTTTCATCAAATTAAAGTCTTTTCAGCACTTGGGGGTACAGAAAACGGTCTGTACAGTATTTTTTTCAGTGTTTTTATACAAGTTTGTCAAAAGTTCAAAAACTTTCTTTCCCATCAATACAACGCCTCCAGGTACAGTACCTGTACAACATCATTTAATGCATTATTTAGAGAAATTCATCAGTAAACGGACATGTCTTTATTGGTCAAATGATGCTATTTAAACCAATCCAAGTGTATGATTATTCATTAGGATGGGCATAACCAATGATTCTGCACTGTGTCCTGAAATTTTTACAAGATTTTCCCTACCTTTTCACCTGGAGTGCGCACAAAAAAAAAGATTTATGGTAAGAACTTACCTTTGTTAAATCTTAATGCGAGGTACACTGGATTCCACAGGGAATTACATCGGGGTGTAGAGTTGGATCTTGATCCAAGGCACCAACAGGCTAAAAGCTTTGACTGTTCCCAGGATGCATAGCGTCACCTCCTCTATATCCCCACCTCCAGGCACTGGAGCTCAGTTTTGTTAACCAGTCCAATGCAGTAGCAGATAAGAGAAACGACAACAGTTAGTGGCCACATAGAACCACATTCTCACGACAGGAGAAGGTACCAGCGGCTATTGCCATACAAACCCAAAGAAGCCAAGTGCGTCAGGGTGGGCGCCCTGTGGAATCCAGTGTAGCTCGCAGAAAGAGATTTAACAAAGATAAGTTCTTACCATCAATCTCCTTTTCTGCAGCAGGGTACACTGATTCCACAGGGAATTACATTGGGGATGTCCTGAAGCAGTTCCTCATGGGAGAAGACGCACTGTAGCGGGCAAAAGAACACAACGTCCAAAGGAGGCATCCTGGAAGGCGGAAGTATCGAAGGCATAAAACCTTATGAACGTGTTCACTGAGGACCACGTAACCGTTTTGCACAATTGTTCAAGGGTCACACCACGGCGAGCCACCAAAGAAGGTCCAACAGACAGAGTAAAATGGGCTTTGACAGTAGCAGGAGCTGGAATGCCAGCCTGTACATAAGCATGTGCAATCACCATTCTAATCCATCTGGCTAAGGTCTGCTTATTAGCAGGCCAGCCACGTTTGTGAAAACCAAAAAGAACAAAGAGAGAATCAGATCTCCTAAGCTGAGCTGTTCTCTTCACATAAATACGTAGAGCCTGTACCACATCCAAAGACCGCTCTTTGGAGGATAAACCAGGAGAGGTAAAGGTTGGAACCACAATCTCTTGGTTAAGGTGGAAAGATGGCACCACATTAGGCAGATAACCAGGGCGGGTTCTAAGTACCGCCTGGGCACGGTGGAAAATCAGAAAGGGTGACAGACAGGATAAGGAACCCAAGTCTGAAATCCGTACAGCAGAAGCAATAGCCAGCAAAAACAAGACCTTAAGAGTAAGCCACTTAAGGTCCACAAACTCAAGAGGTTCGAATGGAGACTCTTGTAGGGCATCCATGAAAACCCGACAAATCCCAAAGGAGCCACAGAGGAACATAGGGAGGTGGAATCCATAAAACGCCCTGAGTAAAAGTATAAATGTCAGGCAGAGTCTCAATTTTTTTCTGAAACCACACCGACGAGGCCGAAATATGAACCTTGAGGGAGGCCTGTCGAAGGCCTAAGTCCAAGCCCTGTTGCAGAAAAGCCAAAAGTTTGGCAGTACTGAACTTATACGCATCATAACTCTTAGCCGCACACCAGGTGAAGAAAGAATTCCAGACCCTATAATAAATCCGAACCAAAGCCAGTTTACAGGCTTTCAATATAGTTTGAAAACGTCCTTATTACCCTGGGTAGGAGTGACACGGGAGCGAACACGTATGGCAGCCGAAAGTTCCATGGAATTGCCAGTGCGTCCACGAACGCTGCTTGAGGATCCCTTGTCCTTTCTCCGAAGACCGGAACCTTGTGATTGTGTCGAGACGCCATCAGGTCTACATCTGGTAGGCCCCACTTGTCCACTAGGAGTTGAAAGACTTCCGGATGAAGGCTCCACTCTCCGACGTGTACGTCCTGACGACTGAGGAAGTCCGCTTCCCAGTTGAGGACCCCCAGAATGAACACTGCCGATATGGCTGGCAGATGGCGTTCCGCCCATAGAGGAATCTTTGACACTTCCATCATTGGTATGCGCCTTTGAGTGCCGCCTTGATGATTTATGTACGCCACAGTGGTGGCGTTATCAGACTGTACTTGAACAGGCCTGTTCTGTACCAGAGGCAGGGCCAGTTTCAAAGCACTGAACACTGCCCGCAACTCCAGAAGGTTTATCGGGAGGAGAGATACCTCCCTGGTCCACTGACCCTGAAGAGAGTTGCTTGAACACTGCGCCCCAACCCCACAGACTGGCATCAGTCATTAAAAGGACTCAGTTGGAGATCTAGAAGGGACGACCACTGCTCAATTGCAGGTCCTGTAGCCACCAGGTCAGTGACATGCGTACCTCCGGAGTCAAGGAGATCATGCGAGTCCAGATCCGGTGTGGCAGGCCAATCCATTTGGAAAGAATTAACATCTGCAGAGGGCGGAAATTAAATTGAGCGTACTCCACCATGTCAAAAGCAGACACCATGAGGCCTACTTGCATCACCGAGTGTATCGACACACGTGGATGAGATAGGAAGCATCTTTTTTTTCCTGAAGTTTCAGGACTTTCTCTGGAGACAAGAACAACCGTTTGTTGTGGGTGTCCAATAATGCCCCCAGGTGCACCATGCTCTGAGCAGGGACCAGTGAGGATTTCTTCCAGTTGATGAGCCACCCGTGGGCTTGCAGGAATTGGACTGTCAGTTCCAGATGACTGAGGAGAACCTCTGGGGAGTTCGACAGGATCAACAAGTCGTCCAGATACGGCAGGATCCTAATACCCTGACGGTGGAGCACAGCCGCCATGACCTTGGTGAAGATCCTCGGAGCTGTGGTCAGACCAAAGGGTAAGGCCTGGAATTGAAAAAGTAGGTCGCGTATAGCAAACTGCAGGTATTGCTGATGCGACATGGCAAAAGGAATTTGCAGGTAAGCATCCTGTATGTCCAGGGATACCATATAGTCCATGGGCTCCAAAGCCAGAACAATAGAGCGAAGAGTTTCCATACGGAATTTGGAAACTTTCACAAATTTGTTCAATGACTTGAGGTTGAGAATGGGCTGGTAAGACCCATTCGGTTTCGGAACTAGGAACAACGTTAAATAGTAACCCCTGCATCTCTGAGCCACCGGCACTATTATCACCCCTGTGTCTAGGAGGGATTGCACCACCAAATGGAGAGTTTTTGCTTTTACCGGATCCGAAGGGATGTTTGTTGAGCAAAACTAGCGAAGGGGACGTTTCTTGAAAGAGATGGCGTATCCGTGAGTAACGACTTCCTGTACCCAGGCGTCCAAAGTAGTCTGTAACCACACCTGAGCAAACCGCAGAAGTCGGCCTCCTACCCTGGGGTCCCCCCAGGAGGAGGCCCGACCAGTCATGCTGCAGGCTTGTCTATTTTGGAAGCAGGCTGATGGGCAGCCCAGAAACGTTTAGGTTTGGGCTTAGTGGATTTGGAAGCGTGAGCCTGTTTCGGGTACGCCTGACCCTTTGCTTTACTTGGAGGTCGAAAGGAGCGAAAGGAAGTACTTTTAGCCTTCGGAGCCGAAGGATTAGTACTAAGCAGACAGGCAGTCTTAGCGGATGCTAAGTCAGCAACAATCTTGTCGAGATCCTCCCCAAAAAGGATGTTTTCCCTTAAAGGGGATCACCTCCAAGGTCTTTTTAGAGTCCAGATCTACAGACCAAGACCGCAACCAGAGAATCCGGTGAGCCAGAATGGACATAGTAGACGCTTTGGCTGCCAGGACACCAGCATCAGATGCCGCCTCCTGAATATAATGAGAGGCTGTAATAATATGAAAGACACTATCTAGCATTATCAGGAAAATCAGACGGTAGTTCCGCTTCAACTTCCTGAACCCAGGCTTCAATAGCTTTTGCAGCCCAAGAAGCCACAATAGTGGGCCTATGCACAGCTCCTGCAAGAGTGTAAATAGACTTCAAGCAACACTCCACACGATTATCAGTTCCTTGAGAGAGATGACTGTAGTGAAAGGCAGAGCAGATGACACCACAAGACGCGCGATCTGTCCATCGGCGGCGTTTCCCAATTTCTACTTAACTCTGCAGCGAGGGGATAACAAGCTAGCATCTTCTTAGACAGAGAAACTCCCAGGATTCCTGATGTATGTCAACCAAATGGTCAGAATGGGGTAAAAATAAGAATTTACTCACCGGTAATTCTATTTCTCGTAGTCCGTAGTGGATGCTGGGTACTCCGTAAGGACCATGGGGAATAGACGGGCTCCGCAGGAGACTGGGCACTCTTAAAAGAAAGATTAGGTACTATATCTGGTGTGCACTGGCTCCTCCCTCTATGCCCCTCCTCCAGACCTCAGTTAGGGAAACTGTGCCCGGAAGAGCTGACATTACTAGGAAAGGATTTGGAATCCAGGGTAAGACTCATACCAGCCACACCGTACAACTTGTGATAACTATACCCAGTTAACAGTATGAACAATAACTGAGCCTCATTCAACAGATGGCTCATAACAATAACCCTATAGTTAAGCAATAACTATATACAGGTTGAGTATCCCATATCCAAATATTCCGAAATACGGAATATTCCGAAATACGGACTTTTTTGAGTGAGAGTGAGATAGTGAAACCTTTGTTTTTTGATGGCTCAATGTACACAAACTTTGTTTAATACACAAAGTTATTAATAATATTGTATTAAATGACCTTCAGGGTGTGTATATAAGGTGTATATGAAACATAAATGAAATGTGTGAATGTACACACACTTTGTTTAATGCACAAAGTTATAAAAAATATTGGCTTAAATTACCTTCAGGCTGTGTGTTTAGGGTGTAAATGTAACATAAATGCATTCTGTGCTTAGATTTAGGTCCCATCATCATAAGATCTCATTATGCTATCTAATTATTCCAAAATACGGAAAAATCCGATATCCAAAATACCTCTGGTCCCAAGCATTTTGGATAAAGGATACTCAACCTGTACATGTATTGCAGAAAGTCCGCACTTGGGACGGGCTCCCAGCATCCACTACGGACTACGAGAAATAGAATTACCGGTGAGTAAATTCTTATTTTCTCTGACGTCCTAGTGGATGCTGGGTACTCCGTAAGGACCATGGGGATTATACCAAAGCTCCCAAACGGGCGGGAGAGTGCGGATGACTCTGCAGCACCGAATGAGCAAACTCAAGGTCCTCCTCAGCCAGGGTATCAAACTTGTAGAATTTTGCAAAAGTGTTTGATCCCGACCAAGTAGCAGCTCGGCAAAGTTGTAAAGCCGAGACCCCTCGGGCAGCCGCCCAAGAAGAGCCCACCTTCCTTGTGGAATGGGCTTTTACTTATTTAGGATGCGGCAGTCCAGCCACAGAATGTGCAAGTTGAATCGTGCTACAGATCCAGCGAGCAATAGTCTGCTTTGAAGCAGGAGCACCCAGCTTGTTGGGTGCAGGCAGGATAAACAGCGAGTCAGTTTTTCTGACTCTAGCCGTCCTGGAAACATAGATTTTCAGGGCCCGGACTACGTCCAGCAACTTGGAAGCCTCCAAGTCCCGAGTAGCCGCAGGCACCACAATAGGTTGGTTCAAATGAAACGCCGATACCACCTTTTGGGAGAAATTGGGGACAAGTCCTCAATTCTGCCCTGTCCATATGGAAAATCAGATATGGGCTTTTACAGGACAAAGCCGCCAATTCTGACACACGCCTAGCTGAGGCCAAGGCCAACAGCATGACTACCTTCCACGTGAGATACTTCAACTCCACGGTCTGAAGTGGCTCAAACCAATGTGATTTTAGGAAATCCAACACAAGGTTGAGATCCCAAGGTGCCACTGGAGGCACAAAAGGGGGCTGAATATGCAGCACTCCCTTAAAAAACGTCTGAACTTCAGGCAGTGAAGCCAGTTCTTTTTGAAAGAAAATAGACAGGGCCGAAAACTGGACTTTAATGGATCCCAATTTTAGGCCCATAGTCACTCCTGACTGTAGGAAGTGCAGAAATCGACCCAGCTGAAATTCCTCTGTTGGGACCTTCCTGGCCTCACACCAAGCAACATATTTTCGCCATATGCGGTGATAATGTTTTGCGGTCACATCCTTCCTAGCTTTTATCAGCGTAGGAATGACTTCATCTGGAATGCCCTTTCTTACTCCTCTCTTTCTTATTATCCTCAGTACCTTTGGTATGAGAGGAAGAGGAGGGAACACATAAACCGACTGGTACACCCACGGTGTCACTAGAGCGTCCACAGCTATCGCCTGAGGGTCCCTTGACCTGGCGCAATATCTTTTTAGCTTTTTGTTGAGGCGGGACACCATCATGTCCACCTGTGGCCTTTCCCAACGATTTACAATCAGCTTGAAGACTTCTGGATGAAGTCCCCACTCTCCCGGGTGGAGGTCGTGCCTGCTGAGGAAGTCTGCTTCCCAGTTGTCCACTCCCGGAATGAACACCGCTGACAGTGCTAGCACGTGATTCTCCGCCCATCGAAGAATCCTTGTGGCTTCTGCCATCGCCATCCTGCTTCTTGTGCCGCCCTGTCGGTTTACATGGGCGACCGCCGTGATGTTGTCTGACTGAATCAGCACTGGTTGGTTTTGAAGCAGGGGTTCTGCTTGACTCAGGGCATTGTAAATGGCCCTTAGTTCCAGAATATTTATGTGTAGGGAAGCTTCCTGACTCGACCACTGTCCTTGGAAGTTTCTTCCCTGAGTGACTGCCCCCCAACCTCGGAGGCTTGCATCCGTGGTCACCAGGACCCAGTCCTGAATGCCGAATCTGCGGCCCTCGAGAAGATGAGCACTCTGCAGCCACCACAGCAGAGACACCCTGGCCCTCGGGGACAGGGTGATCAACCGATGAATCTGAAGATGCGATCCGGACCACTTGTCTAACAGATCCCACTGAAAGATCCTTGCATGGAACCTGCCGAAGGGAATTGCATCGTAAGAAGCTACCATCTTTCCCAGGACTCGCGTGCAGTGATGCACCGACACCTGTTTTGGTTTCAGGAGGTCCCTGACCAGAGATGACAATTCCTGGGCCTTCTCCTCCGGGAGAAATACCTTCTTCTGTTCTGTGTCCAGAATCATGCCCAAGAACAGCAGACGCGTCGTAGGAATCAGCTGCGACTTTGGGATATTCAGAATCCAGCCGTGCTGTTGTAGCACTTCCCGAGATAGTGCTACTCCGACTAACAACTGCTCCTTAGACCTTGCCTTTATAAGGAGATCGTCCAAGTACGGGATAATTATAACTCCCTTCTTTCGAAGGAGTATCATAATTTCGGCCATTACCTTGGTAAATACCCTCGGTGCCGTGGACAGACCAAACGGCAACGTCTGGAATTGGTAATGACAGTCCTGTACCACAAACCCGAGGTACCCCTGGTGAGGTGGGTAAATGGGGACATGTAGGTAAGCATCCTTGATGTCTAGTGACACCATAAAATCCCCCTCTTCCAGGCTTGCAATAACCGCCCTGAGCGATTCCATTTTGAACTTGAACTTCCTTATACAAGTGTTCAAGGATTTCAATTTAGAATGGGTCGAACCGAACCGTCTGGTTTCGGTACCACAAACATTGTGGAATAGTAACCCCGACCCTGTTGAAGGAGGGGAACTTTGATTATCACCTGCTGAAGGTACAGCTTGTGAATTGCCGCCAGTACTACCTCCCTTTCCTTGGGAGCAGCTGGCAAGGCTGATTTGAGGTAACGGCGAGGGGGAGATGCCTCGAACTCCAGCTTGTATCCCTGAGATACCACTTGTAGAACCCAGAGATCCACCTGTGAGCGAACCCACTGGTCGCTGAAGTTCCGGAGACGCGCCCCCACCGCACCTAGCTCCACCTGTGGAGCCCCAGTGTCATGCGGTGGACTTAGTGGAAGCAGGGGAGGATTTTTGATCCTGGGAACTGGCTGTCTGGTGCAGCTTTTTCCCTCTACCCCTGCCTCTGGGCAGAAAGGACGCGCCTCTGACCCGCTTGCTTTCTGAGGCCGAAAGGACTGTACTTGATAATACGGTGCTTTCTTCGGCTGTGAGGGAACCTGGAGGTAAAAAAGTCGACTTCCCAGCTGTTGCTGTGGATACGAGGTCCGAGAGACCGTCCCCAAACAATTCCTCACCCTTATAAGGCAAAACCTCCATGTGCCTTTTAGAATCAGCATCACCTGTCCACTGCCAAGTCCATAATACTCTCCTGGCAGAAATGGACATTGCATTCATTCTAGATGCCAGCCGGCAAATGTCCCTCTGTGCATCCCTCATATATAAGACGACGTCTTTAATATGCTCTATGGTTAGCAAAATAGTATCCCTGTCAAGGGAATCAATGTTATCTGACAGGGTATCAGACCAAGCAGCTGCAGCACTACACATCCATGCTGAAGCAATTGCAGGTCTCAGTATAGTACCTGAGTGTGTATACACAGACTTCAGGATAGCCTCCTGCTTTCTATCTGCAGGCTCCTTTAAGGCGGCCGTATCCTGAGACGGCAGTGCCACCTTTTTTGATAAGCGTGTGAGCGCCTTGTCCACCCTAGGGGATGTTTCCCAACGTATCCTGTCCGTTGGCGGGGAAAGGGTACGCCATTAGTAACCTCTTAGAAATCACTAATTTCTTATCTGGGGAACACCACGCTTCTTCACACAATTCATTTAACTCATCAGATGGGGGAAAAGTCACTGGCTGCTTTTTCTCCCCAAACATAATACCCTTTTTAGTGGTAACCGGATTAATGTCAGAAATGTGCAACACATTTTTCATTGCCGTAATCATGCATCGGATGGCCCTTGTGGACTGTACATTTGTCTCATCCTCGTCTACACTGGAGTCAGACTCTGTGTCGACATCTGTGTCTGCCATCTGAGGTAGCGGGCGTTTTTGAGCCCCTGATGGCCTCTGAGACGCCTGGGCAGGCGCGGGCTGAGATGCCGGCTGTCCCAAAGCTGTTACGTCATCGAACCTTTTATGCAAGTAGTTGACACTGTCGGTTAATACCTTCCACTCTGGTGTCGGCCCCGCAGGGGGCGACATCACACTTATCGGCTCCTGCTCCGCCTCCACGTAAGCGTCCTCATCAAACATGTCGACACAGCCGTACCGACACACCGCACACACACAGGGAATGCTCTGACTGAGGACAGGACCCCACAAAGTCCTTTGGGGAGACAGAGAGAGAGTATGCCAGCACACACCAGAGCGCTATATAACAGAGGGATTTACACTAACACAAAGTGAATTTTCCCCCAATAGCTACTTATATCACCTTTTGCGCCTAAATTTATGTGCCCCCCCTCTCTTTTTTACCCTTCTTGTAGTGTATACTGCAGGGGAGAGCCTGGGGAGCGTCCTTCCAGCGGAGCTGTGAAGAGAAAATGGCGCCGGTGTGCTGAGGGAGATAGCCCCGCCCCCTCCACGGCGGGCTTCTCCCTCTTTTTTAATAATGTTAATGGCGGGGGATTAGGCACATATACAGTTTATAACTGTATTATCTGCACATTTGCCAAAAGGTATACTTATTGCAGCACAGGGCGCCGCGCCCCCCCCCCCCCCCCCAAGCGCCCTGCACCCACCAGTGACCGAAGCGTGTGGTGTGCTGTGGGAGCAATGGCGCACAGCTGCAGTGCTGTGCGCTACCTTATTGAAGACCGGAGTCTTCAGCCGCCGATTTTCTCCTGGTTCTTCCGTCTTCTGGCTCTGCAAGGGGGACGGCGGCGCGGCTCCGGGAACGGACGATCGAGGTCGGGCCCTGTGTTCGATCCCTCTGGAGCTAATGGTGTCCAGTAGCCTTAGAAGCACAAGCTAGCTGCAAGCAGGTAGGTTTGCTTCTCTCCCCTCAGTCCCTCGTAGCAGTGAGTCTGTTGCCAGCAGATCTCACAGAAAATATAAAACCTAACAAATACTTTCTTTTCTAGTAAGCTCAGGAGAGCCCACTAGGTGCATCCAGCTCTGGCCGGGCACAGATTCTAACGGAGGTCTGGAGGAGGGGCATAGAGGGAGGAGCCAGTGCACACCAGATATAGTACCTAATCTTTCTTTTAAGAGTGCCCAGTCTTCTGCGGAGCCGTCTATTCCCCATGGTCCTTACGGAGTACCCAGCATCCACTAGGACGTCAGAGAAACTAATTTAGTAACCTTCTGACGCTTGAACTTATCAGGTTTCTTAGAGGTATCTGGAGGTTTTGCTTCATCATCAATTTGAAGGATCAGCCCGATAGCCTCCGAGAGGTCAGAAACATCCACCTGTGTAATTGATTCCCCATCAGAAGCATCTGCATCAGTGTCTGATGGGTCAGTATATGCGCCATCTTCATTGGATGAAGTATCCGAAACATGTGTGGATTGTGAGGAAGTAATGGCCCGCTTAGTGGACCCCTTGGTATTAGGTGGGCAAGGGTTAGGTTTTTGTTTTGCCAAAGACTGATTTAATTGCTGTAACGGAGATGACAGATTACCTGCCCATGGCGGATTAACTCAAGGGACAATGTGGTATATGCAATTGCGGTCGAATTGCCGCAAATGTCGAAAAACTGGGAATTTTCGACAAAAAAAAACCTGTCCAATTGGATTCGACAATGCAATACAGTACTTTTCGACAAAAAAAACTGCCGTTTCAGATTCGACTTTTTGCAATTCGACATTTCTCAAATTCGACATGTCTGCAATGGTAAAAATTCGGCTTTTTGACAAAAGTATATTCAATTGAAGAATGTCGATTCAACAACAGTGCTTTTCGACAGTCATATCGTCAATTTCATTCCGCCTCATTTTGCTGTCGTGAGCTAATAAAAAATTTTAAAAAACATTTTTTGGGTGTTTTTTTGAATGCTAATAGCATATCTAATTTTTAGAGATAATATCACTTATTATCAAGGGAGCGCAAAAATAAAATATACAAACTCTTTATTATTAAAATGTATATAAACAGAAAAACCCCACATTCAATAAATACATTGGAGTCAATATACATAAACACCGCTATCTATATCTATATGAAAACTAATATCTATTTCATATTGCCCTTTGGCAAAATGTCTAAAAAATCCTCATGGATAAAGCTGCTGTATATTTATAATCATTACTTTCCAGTAGTAGTTGATACTTAAAGTTCCTTCTTGTGGATTTTTTGATAATAAGTGATACTGTATCTCTAAAAATTGGTTTTCTATTGGTAGAACGGTACTACCTATGGGAGCAGCAATTTACAATATACTGTGAAATAAAACAGATGTACAAGGTTTAATGAAATAAGCAACAACTGGTGGAGTAGTTAAGTTTTATAGGAGCGCTGGGTTCTATATATATATATATATATATATATATATATAGACTTTTTTTAAATGAATAGCATATCTATTTATATTAGAAGGGATTATCTACTTGGTTTGTCTATTTAGGAGCCACAAGTATTATTTAAATATATTTTTTAAAAGAATATATTTTTTTTTTAACTGACTAAAATAATATGGAGAGATCAGTGCATGTTTTTCAGTGGGAAGGGGTGGGAATGGGTTAAAATTCCTGAAAAAAAATTGCGTGGGGTTCCCCCTCCTAAGCATAACCAGCCTCAGGCTCTTTGAGCCAGTCCTGGTTGTAAAAATACGGGGGGGGGGGGGGAAATGACAGGGGATCCCCCTGTATTTTAACAACCAGCAGCGGGCTCTGCGTCTGGTCCTGGTGCCAAAAATACGGGGGACAAAACACGTTGAGGTCCCCCATATTTTTCACACCAGCACCGGGCACCACTAGCTAGATAGATAATGCCACAGCCTGGGGACACTTATACCAGTCCCTGCGGCCGTGGCATTAAATCCCCAACTAGTCACCACTGGCCGGGGTACCCTGGAGGAGTGGGGTCCCCCCCTCCAGCCACCCAAGGGCCAGGGGTGAAGCCGGAGCAGCCGGCCCTCCATCCAAGGGCGGCGGATGGGAGGCTGATAGCAAAGTGTCAAAAAATTAGGAATTTGGTACCTACCGGTAAATCCTTTTCTCTTAGTCCGTAGAGGATGCTGGGGACTCCAAAAAGGACCATGGTGTATAGACGGATCCGCAGGAGCTTGGGCCCACTATAAAGACTTAAACTGGGTGTGAACTGGCTCCTCCCTCTATGCCCCTCCTCCAGACCTCAGTTAGAAAACTGTGCCCAAGAGAGATGGACATTTCGAGGAAAGAATTTATAAACACGGTGAGTGTCATACCAGCTCACACCACGAACATACCGCAGAACGTGACATTCAATAGAAAACCAGCCCACGGCATGAACAAGACACAGCCACATGCTGAGAGAATATGTAACACAACCTGTGTATCAACACAACCAATAATAAGACACCTCAGGCCATGGCCTGAACATCATCAGCAAGTCTGACAGCGAAAAAACACCACTAGACCGTAACCAAAACAATAACTGCAGACACAGTACGCACTGGGACGGGCGCCCAGCATCCTCTACGGACTAAGAGAAAAGGATTTACCGGCAGGTACCAAAATCCTATTTTCTCATACGTCCTAGAGGATGCTGGGGACTCCAAAAGGACCATGGGGTCAATACCAAAGCTCCAGAACGGGCGGGAGAGTGCGAACGACTCTGCAGCACCGATTGAGCCAACAAAAGGTCCCCCTAAACCAGGGTATCAAACTTGTAGAGCATAGCAAAAGCGTTTGAACCCGACCAAGTATCCCCTCGGCAAAGTTGAACCGCCGAGACTCCTCGGGCATCCGCCCAGGAAGAGCCCATCTTCCCAGCAGAATGGGCCTCCACCGACCTCGGTGACGGCAATCCAGCCGAAGAAGGAACATGCCAAATAGCATCACAGATCCAGCGTGTAACAGACTGCATAACACAGTCACCCAAACCATGCTGGGAACATACCAGACAAACAGAACCACTGGTTCTCCAAACTGAGCCCAACTGGCTACCAAAATGTTCAAATCCCTGGCTACATCGAGAGAAATTGAATCAGCTAATGTTTAAGTAACCAGCGGCATCAAAATAGACCGATTTCTGCGAAACCCAGAAACCACTCTTGGAAGAACTACTAACCGAGTTCTCAAGTCCTCTCTAACCACATGCAAGATCAAACAAGGCTCTTGTGACACAAAACCACCACTTCCGACACCCGCCTTGCAGATGTCAAAGCCAAGAGCACAGCCCCTTTCCAAGAGAGAAATATTTGTAAAGAAATTATTAGGCTACACTGCACAGAAATGGAGCCCAACTTTAAGCTCGCATCCACACCGGTTTGCAAAGTATGGATAAGAATGACCTAGCTGAAAGTCTTCCATAGGCCTTCCTGGATACACACCAAAAACCATAGTTCCGCCAACTACGGTGGTAAAGCTTAGCCGTTACTTCTTCTTCGTCTTAAGAATTGAGGAAATGACTACACTGGGAACACCCTTTCAGCTTAGGATATGGCAATCAACCACCACGACGTCAGACGCAGCCGCGGTAAGTCTTGAAACACGCCCTGATCTTGTCGTAACAGATCCTCACGTAGAGGAAGAGGGCAGGAATCCTCTGAGTAAACATGAAAAAAACTGGATAGCAAACCCTCCTTGGCAAGACCGGGTCCAAGAGGATCGCCTGAACCTTGTTTCATCTGCCGTTTATCACCTTCAGAAAAAGTGAAAGCGGAGAGACCACATAGACCGACTAAAAACACCCACGGTGACACGAGGATGTCCACTGCCATAGCTTGAGCGACCCTTGGCCTGGAACAATATCCCTGAGACCTCTCATTGAGGCGAGACGTCAACAAATCCAATTGTAACATTCCTCAAAGACTTGTAACGTCTGTGAAAACTACTCGATGATGACTGAATTTCTCCCAGTATGGAGATCGTGTCAGCAGATGAAATCTAGTTCTCAGTCGTTCACCCCCGGAACGAAGACTGCTAATAATAAGAATTTACTTACCGATAATTCTATTTCTCGTAGTCCGTAGTGGATGCTGGGGACTCCGTCAGGACCATGGGGAATAGCGGGCTCCGCAGGAGACAGGGCACATCTAAAAGAGCTTTTAGGTCACATGGTGTGTACTGGCTCCTCCCCCCATGACCCTCCTCCAAGCCTCAGTTAGGTACTGTGCCCGGACGAGCGTACACAATAAGGAAGGATCTTGAATCCCGGGTAAGACTCATACCAGCCACACCAATCACACCGTACCACTTGTGATCTGAACCCAGTTAACAGTATGATAACAAAACGAAGTAGCCTCTGAAAAGATGGCTCACAACAAGAATAACCCGATTTTTGTAACAATAACTATGTACAAGCATTGCAGACAATCCGCACTTGGGATGGGCGCCCAGCATCCACTACGGACTACGAGAAATAGAATTATCGGTAAGTAAATTCTTATTTTCTCTAACGTCCTAGTGGATGCTGGGGACTCCGTCAGGACCATGGGGATTATACCAAAGCTCCCAAACGGGCGGGAGAGTGCGGATGACTCTGCAGCACCGAATGAGAGAACTCCAGGTCCTCCTTAGCCAGAGTATCAAATTTGTAAAATTTTACAAACGTGTTCTCCCCTGACCACGTAGCTGCTCGGCAAAGTTGTAATGCCGAGACCCCTCGGGCAGCCGCCCAAGATGCGCCCACTTTCCTAGTGGAGTGGGCCTTTACAGATTTAGGCTGTGGCACGCCTGCCACAGAATGTGCAAGTTGGATTGTGCTACAGATCCAACGTGCAATCGTCTGTTTAGACGCAGGAGCACCCATCTTGTTGGGTGCATACAATATAAACAGCAAGTCAGACTTTCTGACTCCAGCCGTCCTAAACTATATATATATATATATATATATATATATATATATATATATATATATATATATATATATATATATATTTTTAGGGTCCTGACAACGTCTATTAACCTGGAGTCCTCCAAGTCCCTAGAAGCCGCAGGCACCATAATAGGTTGTTTCAGGTGAAAAACCTGACACCCCCTTAGGAAGAAAACTGGAGACGAGTCCCAGTTCTGCCCTGTCCGAATGGAAATTTAAATATGGGCTTTTGTAAGACAAAGCCGCCCATTCTGACAATCGCCTGGCCGAGGCCAGGACCAACAGCATGGTCACTGTCCATGTGAGATATTGGTCAACAGCTTGTTCACTTTCCATGTGATATATTTCAAATCCGCAGATTTGAGCGGTTCAAACCAATATGATTTTAAGGAATCCCAACACTATGTTGAGATCCCACGGTGCCACTAGAGGCACAAAAAGGGGTGTATATGCAATACTCCCTTGACAATCTGGACTTCAGGAACTGAAGTCAATTCTTTTCGGAAGAAATTCTACAGGGCCGAAACTTAAAACCTTAAAGAACCCCAATTTTAGGCTCAAAACACTCCTGTTTTCAGGAAGTGTAGAATTCGACCTAGTTGAATTTTCTTCGTGGGGCCTTCCTGGCCTCACCCACGCAACATATTTTCACCACATGTGGTGATGACGTTGTGCGGTCACCTCCTTCCTGGCTTTGACCAGGGTAGGTATGACCTCTTATGGAATGCCTTTTTCCTTCAGGATCCGGCATTCAACCGCCATGCCGTCAAACGCAGCCGCGGTAAGTCTTGGAATAGACATGGTACCTGCTGAAGCAAGTCCCTTCTTAGCTCCCCAGGCCCTTAGTCCTCTGTGAGCATCTCTTGAAGTTCCGGGTACCAAGTCCCTCTTGGCCAATCCGGAGTCACGAGTATAGTTCATACTCCTCTATGTCTTATAATTCTCAATACCTTGGTTATGAGAAGCAGAGGAGGGAACACATACACCGACTGTTACACCCACGGTGTTACTAGGACATCCACAGCTATCGCCTGAAAGTCTCATGACCTGGCGCAATACCTGTCCCGTTTTTTGTTCGGGCGGGACGCCATCATTTCCACCTTTGGTCTTTGCCAATGGCTCACAATCATGCGGAAAAACTTCCCTATGAAGTTCCCACTCTCCCAGGTGGAGGTCATGCCTGCTGAGGAAGTCTGCTTCCCAGTCGTCCACTCCCGGAGAGAACACTGCTGACAGTGCTATCACATGATTTTCCGCCTAGCGAAAAATCCTTGCAGTTTTTTCACTGCCCTCCAGCTTCTTGTGTCGCCCTTTCTGTTTACGTGGGCGACTGCCGTGATGTTATCCCACTGGATCAATACCGGCTGACCTTGAAGCAGAGGTCTTGCTAAGTTTAGAGCCTTATAATTTTGCTCTTAGCTCCATCTATGTGGAGAGAATTCTCCAGACTTGATCACCCTTTCCTGGAAATTTTTTCCCTGTGTGACTGCTCCCCAGCCTCTCAGGCTGGCCTCCGTGGTCACCAGCATCCACTCCTGAATGCTGAATCTGTGGCCCTCTAGAAGATGAGCACTCTGTAATCACCACAGGAGAGACACCCTTGTCCTTGGATATAGGGTTATCCGCTGATGCATCTGAAGATGCGATCCGGACCATTTGTCCAGCAGATCCCACTGAAGAGTTCTTGCGTGAAATCTGCCGAATGGAATTGCTTCGTAATAAGCCACCATTTTTACCAGGACTCTTGTGCAATGATGCATTGACACTTTTCCTGTTTTTAGGAGGATCCCGATTAGCTCGGATAACTCCCTGGCTTTCTCCTCTGGGAGAAACACCTTTTTCTGGACTGTGTCCAGAATCATCCCTAGGAACAGTAGACGTGTCCTCGGAAAAGCTACGATTTTGGAATATTTAGAATCCACTCGTGCTGTCGTAGAACTATTAAAGATAGTGCTACTCCGACCTCCAACTGTTCTCTGGACCTTGCCCTTATCAGGAAAGCGTCCAAGTTTCTTTTAAGAAGAATCATCATTTCGGCCATTACCTTGGTAAAGACCCGGGGCGCCGTGGACAATCCAAACGGCAGCGTCTGAACTGATAGTGACAGTTCTGTACCACGAACCTGAAGTACCCTTGGTGAGAAGGGCAAATTTGGACATGTAGGTAAATGTCCCTGATATCCAGTGACACCATCTCGTCCCCTTCTTCCTGGTTCGCTATCACTGCTCTGAGTGACTCCATCTTGATTTGAACGCTTGTATGTAAGTGTTCAAATATTTCAGATCTCACCGAGCCGTTTGGCTTCAGTACCACAATATAGTGTGGAATAATACCCCCTCCCTTGTTGTAGGATGGGTACTTTGATTATCACCTGCTGGGAATACAGCCTGTGAATTGTTTCCAATACTGCCTCCCTGTCGGAGGTAGACGTTGGTAAAACAGACTTCCGGAACTTGTGAGGAGGAGACGTCTCGAATTTCCAATGTACACCTGGGATACTACATGTAGGATCCAGGAGTCCCCTTGCGAGTGAGCCCACTGCGTGCTGAAACTCTTGAGATGACCCCCTACCGCACCTGAGTCCGCTTGTACTGCCCCAGCGTCATGCTGCGGACTTGGCAGAAGCTGTGAAGGGCTTCTGTTCCTGGGAATGGGCTGCTTGCTGCAGTCTTCTTCCCGTTCCTCTACCCCTGGGCAGATATGACTGGCCTTTGCCCGCCTGCCCGTATGGGGACGAAAGGACTGAGACTGAAAAGACTGTGTCCTTTTCTGCTGAGATGTGACTCGGGGAACAAAAAGTGGATTTTTCAGCTGTTGCCATGGCCACCAGGTCCGATGGACCGCCCCTTTATACGGCAATACTTCCATGTGCCGTCTGGAATCTGCCTCACCTGACCACTGTCGTGTCTTCGTCTGGCAGATATGGACATCACATTTACTCTTGATGCCAGAATGCAAATATCCCTCTGCGCATCACGCATATATAGAAATGCATCCTTAAAATGCTCTATAGACAATAAAATCTTGTCCCTGTCAAGGGTATCAAAATTTTCAGTCAGGAAATCCGACCAAGCCCCCTCAGCGCTGCACATCCAGTCTGAGGCGATTGCTGGTCGTAGTATAACACCAGTATGTGTGTATATACTTCTTAGGCTATTTTTCAGCTTCCTATCAGCTGGCTCCTTGAGGGCGGCCGTATCTGGAGATGGTAACGCCACTTGTTTTATAAGCGTGTGAGCGCCTTATCCACCCTAAGGTGTGTTTCCCAACTCGCCCTTACTTCTGGTGGGAAAGGGTATACCGCCCATAACTTTCTATCGGAGGAACCCCACGTATCATCACACACTTCATTTAATTTATCTGATTCAGGCAAAACTACAAGTAGTTTATTCACACCCTACAAAATACCCTTATTTGTGGTACTTGTAGTATCAGAAATATGTAACACCTCCTTCATTGCCCTTAACATGTAACGTGTGGCCCTAAAGGAAAATACGTTTGTTTCTTCACCGTCGACACTGGAGTCAGTGTCCGTGAGGTAAATGGGCGTTTTTACAAGCCCCTGACGGTGTCTGAGACGCCTGGACAGGTACTAATTTGTTTGCCGGTCGTCTCATGTCGTCAACCGGCTCGCAGC